>NC_092759.1:22587248-22626677 GCF_047496795.1 Chiloscyllium punctatum | reverse complement strand
CATCCCCACCCTCACTCACTCCCATCCCCACCCACACAGACCCCATCCCCACCCTCACTCACCCCCATCCCCACCCACACAGACCCCATCCCCCACCCTCACTCACCCCCATCCCCACCCTCACTCACTCCCATCCCCCACCCACACAGACCCCATCCCCACCCTCACTCACCCCCATCCCCACCCACCTCACCACCATCCCCACCCCCAGCACTCCCATCCCCACCCACACTCACTCCCATCCCCACCCACACAGCCACCATCCCACCTCACTCACCCCCATCCTCACCCTCACTCCACCCCACCTCACCCTCACTCACCCCCATCCCCCACCCACACAGACCCCCATCCCCACCCTCACTCACCCCAATCCCCACCCTCACTCACTCCCATCCCCACCCTCACACACCCCCCATCCTCATCCTCACTTACCCCATCCCCACCCACACAGACCGCATCCCCACCCTCACTCACCCCAATCCCCACCCTCACTCACCCCAATCCCCACCCTCACTCACCCCATCCCCATCCCCATCCCGACCCACACAGACCCCATCCCCACCCTCACTCACCCCCATCCTCACCCTCACTCACCCCAATCCCCACCCTCACTCACCCCCATCCCCATCCCGACCCACACAGACCCCATCCCCACCCTCACCTCACCCCCATCCTCACCCTCACTCACCCCAATCCCCACCCTCACTCACTCCCATCCCCACCCTCACACACCCCCATCCTCATCCTCACTTACCCCATCCCCACCCACACAGACCCCATCCCCACCCTCACTCACCCCAATCCCCACCCTCACTCACCCCAATCCCCACCCTCACTCACCTCAATCCCCACCCTCACTCACCCCCATCCCCACCCTCACTCACCCCCATCCCCACCCTCACTCACCCCCATCCCCACCCTCACTCACCCCAATCCCCACCCTCACTCACCCCCATCCCCACCCTCACTCACCCCAATCCCCACCCTCACTCACCCCCATCCCCACCCTCACTCACCCCCATCCCCACCCTCACTCACCCCAATCCCCACCCTCACTCACCCCCATCCCCACCCTCACTGACCCCCCTCTATCCTTGCCACTCTCTGATGGGAGTATGAAGGGTATGTTTTCTGTGTGTGATATTTAATGTAGCTCTGGCCCGACTCTAACTGAAGTTCCTGGGTGTGGTTCCACTCCTCAGAGTGAGATATCCATCTGGGGGGGGGGTGGGGGACAACCCCAGGAGCGGATATGGTTTGAATACCAGGGCTAGACTCCACAGACCAGCTCCGATCCCCTTCAATCCTAAAACCTAGGCAGTTCAACAATGATCTAGGGATTATTATTTTAGAAGCACAGCTAACGTTCCAGGGTCCCAGGTTCAAATCTTGCCGTGCCAGAGACTGGACCTTGAATTCAATAAAATATCTGGAATTAAGGGTCTAATCATAGCCATGAATTGATTTTTTGGGGACAACCCCATCTGGGTCCTTTAGGAAAAGAACGTGCCATCCTTCCCCAGTCTGGGCCCATATGTGACTCCAGACCCACAGCCTTGGGGGTTGATCCCTAACTGGCCCCTGAGGGCATTTGGGATGTGCAATAAATACTGGTGAATAAAAAACATTGCAGGTTCTCTCCATTGGACCCTCCCCCTTGTAGTGGGGTGGGTGGGAGGAGAGGGAGAAGGAGGGGAAGACTCGAACTCTCTCCCTACCTCCAAACCCCATCCCCTTTGCCTCCAAAACAAAAGACTTTGTCCTTGGACAACATTTTTAAAAATCAAAATAACATAAGGTCCATTCATCTTCCTGTCAAAACCCGTTCCAGTTTACATTCCTAACCTCCGTTTTTTTCCAGGAATATTACATCTGCGTTCCAGGGCTGGGCCACGGAATCTGTTTAGGTGGAGACTGACAGACCTTTAGTTTCCCGGGGATATGGGATTTGGGGAGATGGACGGACATTGGAGATGGTGGCTATCACCAGTCAGCATCTCGTTGAAAAATGAAGGAGGCTTGATGGGCTGAATGGCCTACTCCTGCTCCCCATTCTTGCGTTTTATTAAAAAGAGCATCAAGTAAAATGGTTACATTGAAATGTCACGCACTTTACCCGATCCACCCACCTCCACCTGAACGGACTCAATTTCCAGCATATTTGGTTTTTTTGGGAAAACCAATT
Organism: Chiloscyllium punctatum; assembly: GCF_047496795.1. Classification (NCBI taxonomy): domain Eukaryota; kingdom Metazoa; phylum Chordata; class Chondrichthyes; order Orectolobiformes; family Hemiscylliidae; genus Chiloscyllium; species Chiloscyllium punctatum. The sequence goes on along the minus strand of NC_092759.1, from coordinate 22,624,492 downwards.
ATCAACCTGGCTTTAAGGGTGAATTGGACAGCACATTTTATCCCTTATAAGTAATTATCAGTGAGTTTCCAAACAAAGCTGCTGCATTTTCCCACTCATTTTGCAAGCCATCTGTTTGCTGCTTCAATCTAAACAAATTAGAGTTGGGTTGGCATTTAACATCGATTGGCTCAAACTGTGCAAGATCACATTTAACTCACAATGACTCATGCAGCAGCCTCCCACATCTGGAACTGGCAGGAGGGAGGTCGGGGGTGTTGGTGGAGAGAAGGGGTGAGGGGATAATGTCCAAACACTGCAACAGCAGGTATGTTTCAGACACAGCCTTCCCATGACTAGGACAGGAAACTGTCAAACCCATTGTGCCAAACCACAATCCTACCTGTTCCTTCAATGATATCCAGAGTGTTCTCATCTTCCAGCCAGGAGTAACAGGGGAAATTGTAGACTTTCTGATTGGGTGCTTCGACAGTGACATACTGACAATACCAACTATCTTCGGGTAGCAGAGTATGTTTGTCTTTCTGTAAACTCACCAGCAATATCTCACCCAGGTCATTGTTACTCTGGATTTTTATTGTCTTGACCTGTGAACATAACAAATGACAGCGATGACCAGCTCTCAACTTAAAAGCAAGACATTGCAGATGTGGACCTCTGAAACCAAATACAGACATGACTGACTAAAGGTTACACCCGAAATGTTGACTTTGCCCCCTCCTGGCTCACTGTGGTTCTGTCAGCCTCCTGTTTGTCTACAGGATAAACCCAGCAAGTCTGGTATCATCTGTGGAAAGAGAGAGAGAGAGAGACAAACGCGCGCACACACACACACACACACACAGACACAGACACACACATATACACACACAGACGCACATACATACACAGGCTCACACACACACTGACACACATGCACATACACAGACACACACACAGACACGTACTCAGACACACACAGACACACATACACAGACGCACACACACAGACGCACACACACAGAGACACACACACACAGACACACACACAAAGACACTTACACACACATACAGACTTTGAGACAGAGACAAGTGAGAGAGAGAGAGAGAGACAAACATAAACAGAGAGAGAGAGAGAGACAGGAGCAGGTAGAGAGAGAAGACAGACAGAGAAAGAGACAGAGACAAGTGAGAGAGACACACAGATAGAGAGGGAGGGAGAGAGACAGACAGACAGAGAAGGAGAGACGGAGACACGTGAGAAAGAGAGAGATAAACAGAGGGGAAAAAGTGAGGACTGCAGATGCTGGAGATCAGGGTTGAGAGTATGGTGCTGAAAAAGTACAGCAGGTTTAGGCAGCTTCCAAGGAGCAGGAGAATTGACATTTCAGGCAAAATCCCTTCATCAGGAATGAGAGGACAGGCAGAGACAGAGAGAGAGAGAGACAAACAGACAGAGAGACAGGGAGAGGGAGATACAGAGAGAAAGATAGACAGAGAGGGAGATACTGAGGGAGACACAGACAGAGAGGGAGACACAGACAGAGATAACATTTCAAGTCTGAAATAACACTAGTGTGGTTCTGATTGAGAGGGATACCAGATTGGAAACATTAACTCTGTTTTTTCTCTCTCTCTCCAGATGTTGCCAGAAATGTTGAGTTTCTCCAAAACTTTCTGCATTCGGTTCAGTTCTCAAGTTACCCTAGTTTAACTCTTATTTACACAGACAGGCCCCCTCCCCCTCGCCCTCACAGCCAGGCTGTTAAGCTTCCAATGTTTTGAGGCAACCACTCTCGGGGGGCATTAAGCCCACTGCTTCCACATTCCCACAGCATTGAGTCTGTGCTCTCCACTGTTTGGGAGCTACACTGTACAATGCTGATTACCAACATATCCCCTCACTCCATGCATTCCCTCTGGGAGCCCCAAACCGACCTGAAATCGTCCTGTCCCCCACCAGCCAGCTCAGACAGACAGGTACAAACCCCCTCTCAGAGAGGCACGGGCTGGTAACCTGAGGGATCTGAGAGATTTGCAAGCTGCTGTCTGCCTCAGGACTGTCAGCTCCGGGAGACACAGAAACCAGCTTTGGGGAGGTGGGGGGGAGTTGCGGGGGGGAGTGGGGGGGGCGTGGTGAGGGGAGTGGGGGTGTGGGGGGGAGAGTGCAGGGGGGTGGGGGAGAGGGAGTGGGGGGTGTGGGGGGGGGAAGGGGGGAGTGGGGGGAGAGTGCGGTGGGGTGGGTGGGAAAAGGGAGTGGGGGAGGGGTGGTGGGGGGGTGGATGGGGGGATGGGGGGGAGAGGGAGGGGTGTGGGGGGTGAGGGGTGGGGGAGAGTGGGGGGAGTTGTGGGGGTTTGGCGGGAGAGTGGGGGGAGTTGTGGAGGTGTGGGGGGAGAGTGTGGGGTGTGAGTGGGGGGGGTGTGGGGGGTGAGTGGGGGGAGAGAGTGCGGGGGGTGAGTGGGGGGAGAGTGTGGGGGGGTGAGTGGGGGGGTTGAGGGGGATGTGGGGGGGGTGAAGTGGGGGGGTGGGGGGGATGTGGGGGGGTGAGGGGGATGTGGGGGGGTGAGTGGGGGGGTGGGGGGGGTGGGTGGGTGGGTGAGTGGGGGGGTGAGGGGGATGTGGGGGGTGAGTGGGGGGAGTTGGGGGGGGGGTGGTGTTTAACATTCACTAGTTTCCAACCTCCCCCACACCCTTGCCACGTACTCTGCCTGCATTTCCCTGCTCGTACTCTCCCCCTGTACTTACACTGCCTTTTCGTATCTTGTCAGCTATCCATGCCAGTCTACCCGGACTTTTTCAGAGTTGCCAGGGACCCCACCAGAGTCACAAAGATTCTATCGATGGTTCCAGCTTTGGGAAAATCACCAGTGACCAGAGAGACTTCGTACTGGACAGACATGCTGCTGTTCCAGTACTAGAGTAACCTGGTAGGAGAGAGAGGGTTCTGCTTTAATCAGGGGAGGTGCAGTTTCATGTCGAGGATGAAGGCTCGGCTAGTATTCAAATGAGTCTGTGTTTGACAAATCCACAATAAAGAAAACTTGGCAAGTACAGACGAGTCTCGCAATTGTACGAATAGCTATAAACATGTTCATTCACTCAAATCTCCAATCTCATTTTCAATGAACTACATAAATGGGGATTAAATACAAATGATGTGAGTCTGAAGATTAAAACTGGTCAGGAAAGGAACAAGGTGGATGTAAATACAGCTTGAACAACAGCTTAAAACAAAATCAGTAACAAAATCAGAAACTCAACAGGTCCGGCAGCATCTTAGAATCATGGAATCCCTACAGTGTGGAAACAGGCCCTTCAAGCCAACAAGTCCACACTGACCCTCCGAAGAGTATCCCACCCAAACCCAATCCCCTTATCTCTGCATTTACCCCTGACTAATGCACCTATCACACACATCGCTGGACACTAAGGGCAATTTAGCTTGGCCAACCCGCCCTAACCTGCACCATCTGTGGTGGGAAAGCAGGGTGAATGTTCCGGGTTCACTGACCCTTCTTCAGAACGTCAAAAAAAAATCATTGCTCAGAATAAAATGGAAGAGTTATTAATAAAAATAAATAAATTGCACGTGCAGCAACGTACAGTCTCCAATCAGTATTTGGAAAACTGAAGGCAGTTACTACTACATGGAAGAGATAATGAGAAACTGAAACTGAGGTCTGGATGAGTTGTTAACTGTGTTGCTATCTTCAAACCAAAGGTTTGGGTTCAAGACCTACCTAACTATAAACACAGGAAAGTATTCAGCCATGTGTCCTAGAATCCAGCCATCTCTGGCTGTAATAAAAGCAGAAATTGTTGGAAAAGCTCAGCGGGTCCTGGCAGCGTCTGTGGAGAGAAATCAGAGTTAACGTTTCAAATTGAGTGACTGCTCAGAAACGTTAATTCTGATGTCAGTTGCTGCCAGACCTGCTGAGCTTTTTCAACAATTCCTTTTGTTGTTTCTGAGTTACAGCATCTGCAGTTCTTTCAGTTTTTATTTCTGGATGTAATTGAGATTTGGATAGTCAACATGGCTTTGTGCTTGGGAAATGATGTCTCACAAATTGATTGAGTTTTTTGATGAAGTAACAAAGAAGATTGATGAGGGCAGAGCAGTAGATGTGATCTATATGGACTTCAGTAAGGCGTCGACAAGGTTCCCCATGGGAGACTGATTGGCAAGGTTAGATCTTATGGAATACAGGGAGAACTAACCATTTGGATACAGAATTGGCTCAAAGGTAAAAAAACAGAGGGTGGTGGTGGAGGGTTGTTTTTCAGACTGGAGGCCTGTGACCAGTGGAGTGCCACAAGGATCAATGCTGGGCCCTCTACTTTCCTGAAGAAGGGCTGATGACCGAAATGTCGATTCTCCTGTTCCTTGGATGCTGCCTGACCTGCTGCGCTTTTCCAACAACACACTTTCACCTCTACTTTTTGTCATTTACATAAATGATTTAGATGTGAGCATAAGAGGTACAGTTAGTAAGTTTGCAGATGACACCAAAATTGGAGGTGTAGTGGACAGCGAAGAGGGTTACCTCGGATTACAACAGGATCTGGACCAGATGGGCCAATGGGCTGAGAAGTGGCAGATGGAGTTTAATTCAGATAAATGTGAGGTGCTGCATTTTGGGAAAGCAAATCTTAGCAGGACTTATACACTTAATGGTAAGGTTCTAGGGAGAGTTGCTGAACAAAGAGACCTTGGAGTGCAGGTTCATAGCTCCTTGAAAGTGGAGTCGCAGGTAGATAGGATAGTAAAGAAGGTGTTGGTATGGTTTCCTTTATTGGTCAGAGTATGGAGTACAGGAGTTGGGAGGTCATGTTGCGGCTGTACAGGACATTGGTTAGGCCACTGTTGGAATATTGCGTACAATTCTGGTCTCCTTCCTATCGGAAAGATGTTGTGAAACTTGAAAGGGTTCAGAAAAGATTTACAAGGATGTTGCCAGGGTTGGAGGATCTGAGCTACAGGGAGAGGGCTGAACAGGCTGGGGCTGTTTTCCCTGGAGCGTCGGAGGCTGAGGGATGACCTTATAGAGGTTTACAAAATTATGAGGGGCATGGATAGGATAAATAGCAAAGTCTTTTCCCTGGGATCGGGGAGTCCATAACTAGAGTGCATAGGTTTAGGGTGAGAGGGGAAAGATATAAAAGAGACCTAAGGGGCAACTTTTTCACCCAGAGGGTGGTACGTGTATGGAATGAGCTGCCAGAGGATGTGGTGGAGGCTGGTACAATTACAACATTTAAGAGGCATTTGGATGGGTATATGAATAGGAAGGGTTTGGAGGGATATGGGCTGGGTGCTGGCAGGTGGGACTAGATTGGGTTGGGATATCTGGGTGGGATGGACAGGTTGGACCGAAGGGTCTGATTCCATGCTGTACATCTCTATGACTCTATGACTCTAAGTCAATGGAGATACTATAGATCTAAACTGCTGCAAGGGAGGAATTAACATTGTTAAAAAAAACACCCAATAAAACAACAGGCTTCCTAATTAAAGGAGGTTAAGGTGAACTATCGTGAGAGTACTTGTATATACATAAGTAACAATCTCCATTCATTAAAATATTGTAGAAGATGGTGCACAAACAATGAGAAGTGTAACACTTGTTTCCTTTACTGGTGCAGGGATACAAAACAGCAACACAGTTCCATTGTGTAAGTACATTGTTCAATTTGGGGTGGGCAATACTGACTGGATTAAGCCTTGGCAGAAGAGCGCACATCTTCATATCCCTGTAGGTTTTGTGGTCCGTCTCTTTCTGACTGATCTATTTGTTTCCTTTTTGGTTGCATGACATTAACTTGGAGGATTTGTTCATCTTCACTGTTGTCTAATTAACTCCTTCCATTCCCAGTCATGTCCATTGCACATTAACTGCATCACTCTGTACATGATGGCATATCTTACTCCACACCCACCAATTCTTCTACCTTCACTTACCCCGAGATGTTACAAGTTACCGAGCTGGCAAAGCCAAGCCTGGATCCCTTCAGCTAGTCCTGGCTCCTCTGTTAAATAAGGACTCTCAAACGTTAATATCCATCAACTGTGATTGTTCCACTTGGGAGTTTTCTTGGGCAAAACTGGTTTATAAAAAGGAGCCATCCATTTGCATACAAAACTGGCTGGAGGGTAGGTGTCAGAAGGTGACGGCCTGTGACCAGCGGAGTGCCATTGGGAATAGTGCTGGGTCCACTGAGTTCAGTAATCTGTATGTGATTTAGATGTGAACACAGGAGGGTATGGTTATTAAATTTGCAGATGATGCCAAAATAGGTGGTGTAGTGGACAGTGAAGAGGGTTACCTCAGAGTACAACAGAACCTTATTCAGATGGGTTATTGGGCCAGGGAGTAGCAGATGGAGTTTAACTTTGACAAAAATGAGGTGCTACATTTTGGTAGGGCAAATCAGGAAACAACTTATACCCTTAATGGTAAGGTCCTCGGGAAAGTTGCCAAACAAGCAGACCTTGAAGTGTTGGGTTAAAAATCACACAACACCAGGTTATAGTCCAACAGGTTTAACAGGTTTATAGTCTAACAGATGAAGGAGCAGCCCAGTCCAACACTGGCATCTCCAAATCATGAAGTACTGGTTCATTGTTCCTTGAAAGTGGAGTCGCAGGTAAACAGGGTACTGAAGAAAACATTTAGTACACTTCCCTTGTTTGGTCAGTGCATTGAGTATAGAGATGTCACATTATGGCTGTACAGGACATTGGTGAGGCCACTTTTGGAATGCTGCATTCAATTCTGGTCACCCTCCTATTGGAAGGATGTTGTGAAACTTGAAAGGGTTCAAAAAATATTTACAAGGATGTTGCCAGGATTGGAGGGTTTGAGCTATAGGGAGAGGCTGAACAGGCTGGGGCTGTTTTCCCTGGAGTGTCGGGGGCTGAGGGGTGACCTTGTAGAGGTTTATAAAATCATGAGGGGCATGGATAGGGTAAATAGGCAAAGTCTTTTCCTCCAGAACTTGAGGGCATAGGTTTAGGGTGAGAGGGGAAAGATTTAAAAGGGACCTAAAGGGCAACTTTTCCACATCGAGGGTGGTGTGTGTATGGAATGAGCTGCCAGAGGATGTGGTGGAGGCTGGTACAATTGCAACATTTAAGAGGCATTTGGATGGGTATATGAATAGGAAGGGTTTGGAGGGATATGGGCCGGGTGCTGGCAAATGGGACTAAATTGGGTTGGGATATCTGGGTCAGCATGGACGGGTTGGACTGAAGGGTCTGTTTCTGTGTTGTATGACTCTACGAGTAAATATTGACATCAGTTGGCTGCAGTGATCAGCTGGCCACAGATTACAGCAAGATCCATGTTAAAATAAACAAAACTGAAAATCTGGTTTTAATCTAAAGGCATTGAAGCCAGCAACTGAGTCAGCTTCAATAAATTAATATCGCCTGTTTAATTTTCACATGTATGGTAATTTTAGACCATTGACTATGAAAGGCTCACCAGCCCATTCATCAGCTTGGAAAGACAATGAAGCTAGACACAGGAATACATACTGAATGGTACTGAGAACTGAGATTTGGGAAAATACAGAGAAATCCATGACTGCTGAGTGAGAATCTTACCTCACCTACTCCTCTCAGTCATACTGACTGCCTGTCACCTGTTAGACTCCACCCTCAGGGGTCCCACGGATATCGGTAATAACACTCACACAACTGCACTTTGAGTCCACAACTTCATTGAACACGTCCCGATCTGCTGTTATGTTGAGTGGAGATATACTACCCATGACCAAGGGGCACCGTGCTGACCAGTCATAGTCGGATCCATCTGGCCTGGTTCCATCACGTCATCTCACTGAAAGGTCGGTCTCTGGACGCTACATTGCCAAAGTTCTGAACTTGGCTGATATTAATTGGACCATTAGCATGGCTGACCATATCATCCAAATGTGCCTGTTGATAATTATCAGAATATTGCCTCAGCGATCCATTGGGCTGACTTCTCTCACTATTTATTTTTATTTTGGATGTATGAGTCAAGTCCAGGTGCTTCCTCCTTTGACCCTGGCCCGTATCAGCTGTCCCTGTGGTTTGTTATGTCAGCAGTTCCCTGGGTCCTTTTCTCTCCAGGCCTGTTGACTCGTGACTGGTTCAACATATACCCGCCTCCCCATCCCCCTGTCCCCCCGTCCCCAACATGATGTTAAATGTAATCTATTAAGTTTAGGATCATATAAATTCATTGTATAAAGGTGAAAACAAAGAATATATCAATAAAAAAATTATGCATCCTGCATTACAAGTCTCTGAAGATGACTTACGTTTGTAATTATTCTTTGCAATTCAGTAAATAAAACAACATTAGGTTAAAAGTTAATACAACTGTCAGATAACAAGTATTATAACAGACAATATAGTACTGCTAGCAATACCCTTACACATACATCATCATTATGAAATGCAAAACATCATAACTCTTCTCCCATAATTTCCTTCTGGTGTTTAAGATCAACAGTTACCCTTTTCCAATTTCCAACTTTTTGTTTTAACAAACAGAATAAGATCATCACCACGATAAGTATAATAATTTGCAGTACAACAATTGTATGAGATAATTCTGACCCATGGGTGGACCTGGTTTTCAGTTTCCAATTCAAATTTTACTCCAAAAACGCAGAGCCTACAAATCTCTTCCTGCCTCTTCTGCATGAATTTTAATTTTTTAATCTGAATTTGTTCAATATATCATTATAGCTCCATGACACTGTAACCCTTTTGCTATGAATTCTGTCTCTTATGATCTTATACTTCATAACCATCTGATGCAGGAGCAGCGCTCCGAAAGCTGGTGTTGGACTATAACCCGGTGTTGTGTGATTTTTAAACGTTGTACACCCTGGTCCAACACCAGCTCCCCCACATCAATCTTTTTCTCGTGCAATATCCACTTATGGCTGATTCCCCTGGCCTCAAGAATCAACTCTGCCCAGTCTGTGGGGAAATGCAGAATGGGAGCAAATTCTATGACTACATAAATCTTCCATTTGGCTGGACAGATAAGATCATATTCAGCTTCTTGTTGGATTCTGGCTTGGTGGTTAATGGGTAAGTCATAATGTGGAGGTGGCAGTGTTGGACTGGGGTGGACAAGATCAAAAATCAACCAACACAAAGTATATTCCTGTCAGGGGGAAAGGGAAGGCTGGGAGGTATAGGGAATGCTGGATGACTAAAGAAATTGAGGGTTTGGTTAAGAAAAAGAAGGAAGCATATGTCAGGTATAGACAGGATAGATTGAGTGAATCCTTAGAGTATAAAGGAAGTAGGAGTATACTTAAGAGGGAAATCAGGAGGGCAAAAAGGGGACATGAGATAACTTTGGCAAATAGAATTAAGGAGAATCCAAAGGACAAAAGGGTAACTAGGGAGAGAATAGGCCCCTCAAAGATCAGCAAGACGGCCTTTGTGTGGAGCCACAGAAAATGGGGGAGAAACTAAATGAATATTTTGCATCATATTTACTGTGGAAAAGGATATGGAAGATATAGACTGTAGGGAAATAGATGGTGACACCTTGCAAAATGTCCAGATTACAGAGGAGGAAGTGCTGGATGTCTTGAAACGGTTAAAAGTGGATAAATCCCCAGGACCTGATCAGGTGTATCCGAGAACTTTGTGGGAAGCTAGAGGAGTGATTGCTGGGCCTCTTGCTGAGATATTTGTATCATCGATAGTCACAGGTGAGGTGCCGGAAGACTGGAGGTTGGCAAACGTGGTGCCACTGTTTAAGAAGGGTGGTAAGGACAAGTCAGGGAACTATAGACCGGTGAGCCTGACCTCAGCGGTGGGCAAATTGTTGGAGGAAGTAACAAAGAAGATTGATGAGGGCAGAGCAGTAGATGTGATCTATATGGACTTCAGTAAGGCATTTGACAAGGTTCCCCATTGGAGACTGATTAGCAAGGTTAGATCTCATGGAACACAGGGAGAACTAGCCATTTGGATACAGAAGTGGCTTGAAGGTAGAAGACAGAGGGTGGTGGTGGAGAGTTGTTTTTCAGACTGGAGGCCTGTGACCAGTGGAGTGCCACAAGGATCGGTGCTGGGCCCTCTACTTTTTGTCATTTACATAAATGATTTAGATGTGAGCATAAGAGGTACAGTTAGGAAGTTTGCAGATGACACCAAAATTGGAGGTGTAGTGGACAGCGAAGAGGGTTACCTCAGATTACAACAGGATCTGGACCAGATGGGCCAATGGGCTGAGAAGTGGCAGATGGAGTTTAATTCAGATAAATGCGAGGTGCTGCATTTTGGGAAAGCAAATCTTAGCAGGACTTATACACTTAATGGTAAGGTCCTAGGGAGTGTTGCTGAACAAAGAGACCTTGGAGTGCAGGATCTTAGCTCCTTGAAAGTGGAGTCACAGGTAGATAGGATAGTGAAGAAGGCGTTTGGTATGCTTTCCTTTATCTGTCAGAGTATTGAGTACAGGAGTTGGGAGGTCATGTTGCGGCTGTACAGGACAATGGTTAGGCCACTGTTGGAATATTGTGTGCAATTCTGGTCCCCTTCCTGTCGGAAAGATGTTGTGAAATTTGAAAGGGTTCAGAAAAGATTTACAAAGATTTTGTACATTCATATCCAGACCATTCAGGTAAATAACAAACAACGAAGATTCTAGCACTGACCCCTGGGGTACACCAGTGGGTCATAGGCCTCCAGTCCGGGAAACAACCTTCAACCATCACCCTCTGCTTCCTACCATCAAGTCAATTCTGAATCCAATTAGCTAGCTCTCCCTGGATTGCATGTGACCTCAGCTTCATGAGTAGCCATAGGCCTTACTAACGTCCACATAGACAACATCCACTGGCCCACCCTCATTTATCCTCTCGAGGAGTAAGCATTAATAGGCTCCCCCATCTCCTGTGGCTCTATGACCATGCTGATCTTTAAAGGCGACTTATTCTCTCCCTTGTCACCCTTTTACTTTTAATGTAGCTGTAGAACCTCTTGGGATTACCTTTAACCTTATCTGCCAGATCCATCTCATAGCCTCTTTTTGTTCTTCTGATTTCCCTCTTCAGTGTGCCCCTACACTTTTGATAGTCATCCAGGGATTCACACGAGCCTGATCGTTTAAACCCAATGTATGCCTCCTTCTTTTTCCTGACCAGAGCCTCAAAATCCCTCGTCATCCAGGGATCCCCCCTCCACCCCCCCCCAGCTTTCCCTCCCCCCCTCCCCCAGGGCCCCCCCCCACCCTCTCCCCCCTGGCCCCTCTGCTGCCCCACTCTAAAGCCTCCCCACCCCCCCCCCCCCCCCCCCCCCCCCCCCCCCCCCCCCCCCCCCCCCCCCCCCCACCCCCCCCCCCCCCCCCCCCCTCCCCCCCCCCCCCCCCCTTAATTCCTTTTCCTTCCAACAGATTCACCCAAATGATCTCTACTAGATCCTGCCTATTCACATCCATTATACGCCCTCCGAATTCTTGGTTAGTTCCCCCGCCCTGTCTCTGTGCCTCAGGCCGGAGTGAAATGGAAACATGAATGTTGACACATTATAATTAACTCCCCTTCCTCATCAATGTCTCATACTTTGTTGGGTGACCACTTGGAACAATTCCCCTTGGGTTGTTCCTCACATCCCCATGTTTTAGTGTCCCTATGATTTGTTTTCATTTCTTGTTGTCACATGTACCTAAGTAGAGCATTACCAGGTTACGATGGATCCTTTGGCAGCCTTTCCACGGTAGTGAGCTGTGTACGTGGAGTCCATAGATGGAAAGTTGATTTCCATCTGGGTGTGGGTGTGTGCACCACCTTCTGCAGTTTCTTCCAGTCCTGGGCAGAGCAACTGCTGGACCAGGCTGTTATACACCCAGGCAGTATGCTTTCAGGAGTGCATCTGGAGAAGTTGGTGAGGGTCCTGACGGACATGTCACATTTCCTGAGGTACCTGAGGAAGAAGAGGCTGCGTTGTGTCTTCTTGACCATCACAATCAATGTGGGAAATCCAGGGCAGATGATCAGTTATCGTCACTCTGAGGAAGCTGACGCTGTCCACCCTCTCATCCCCCCCCCCGTTCCGTTGATGTAGATAGGGACATGCCCTCCTCCTTTATTCCTGAAATCAATAACTAGAGAGAGGTTGTGATCATTGTACCATGACACCAAGCCTTCTAGCTCCTTCTGGTATTCTGACTGATCACTGTTTGATATCTAACCCACTTCCCTGATTTATCCCTGGATGCCATCAAGCCCAGGTGCTTCCTCTTTTGACCCTGGCCTGTATTAGCTGCCCCTGTGGTTTGTTATGTCAGCAGCTCCCTGGGCTGTTTCCTCTCCATTCCTGTTAACTCATTGCTAGGACCATATGACAACAAATACCGCTCCCTCCCCTCCCCCCACCCACCCCGCCACATGATGTTTAATGTATTCTATTAAGGGCCAACATCATAGCGCCCTCATTAACCTTCATCCCCACCCCCCTCAGTGACCGATCTGTCAGAGTGACCCTCACTAACCTTCATCCCCACCCACCTCAGTGACCGATTGGTCAGAGTGACCCTCACTAACCCCCATCCCCACTCCCCTCAGTGACCGATCTGTCAGAGTGACCCTCACTAACCTTCATCCCCACCCACCTCAGTGACCGATTGGTCAGAGTGACCCTCACTAAGCCCCTATCCCCCACTCCCCTCAGTGACCGATCTGTCAGAGTGACACTCACTGTCCCCCATCCCACAACCCCCTCAGTGACCGATCTATCAGAGTGACCCTCACTAAGCCCCCATCCCCGACTCCCCTCAGTGACCGATCTGTCAGAGTGACACTCACTGTCCCCCATCCCACAACCCCCTCAGTGACCGATCTGTTAGAGTGACCCTCACTAACCCCATTCCCCACTCCCCTCAGTGACCGATCTATCAGAGTGACCCTCACTAACCCCCATCCCCCACTCCCCTCAGTGATCGATCTATCAGAGTGACCCTCACTAACCCCCCAACCTCGCCCCTCCTCAGTGACCGATCTATCAGAGTGATCCTCACTAACCCCCATCCCCCACTCCCCTCAGTGACCGATCTGTCAGAGTGACCCTCACTAACCCCCATCCCCCACTCCCCTCAGTGACCGATCTGTCAGAGTGACCCTCACTAACCCCCATCCCCCACTCCCCTCAGTGACCGATCTATCAGAGTGACCCTCACTAACCCCCCAACCCCGCCCCCTCCTCAATGACCGATCTGTCAGAGTGACCCTCACTAACCCCCACCCCCACTCCCCTCAGTCACCGATCAGTCAGACTGACCCTCTCTCACCCCCATCCCCACTCCACTCAGTGACTGATCTGTCAGAGTGACCCTCACTAAGCCCCCAACCCTGCCCCCTCCTCAGTGACCGATCTATCAGAGTGACCCTCACTAACCCCCCAACCCCGCCCCTCCTCAATGACCGATCTGTCAGAGTGACCCTCACTAACCCCCCATACCCCACTCCCCTCAGTGACCGATCTGTCAGAGTGATCCTCGCTAACCCCCATCCCCCCCCACTCCCCTCAGTGACCGATCTGTCAGAGTGACCCTCACTAACCCCCCATACCCCACTCCCCTCAGTGACCGATCTGTCAGAGTGATCCTCGGTAACCCCCATCCCCCCCCACTCCCCTCAGTGACCGATTGGTCAGAGTGACCCTCTCTCACCCCCATCCCCAACCCCCTCAGTGACCAATCTGTCAGAGTGATCCTCGGTAACCCCCATCCCCCACTCCCCTCAGTGACCGATCGGTCAGAGTGACCCTCTCTCACCCCCATCCCCCACTCTCTTCAGTGACCAGTCGGTCAAAGTGATCTTCACTAATTCCCCCCATCCCTTACCCCACTCAGTGACCAATCTGTCAGAGCGGCCCTCACTATCCCCCATCCCCCACTCCCCTCAGTGACCGATCTGTTAGAGTGACCCTCACTAACCCCATTCCCCACCCCCCCTCAGTGACCGATCTTTCAGAATGACCCTCACTAACCCCCCATCCCCCACTCCCCTCAGTGACCGATCTATCAGAGTGATCCTCACTAACCCCCATCCCCACTCCCCTCAGTGACCGATCTGTCAGAGTGACCCTCACTGTCCCCCCATTTCACAATGTCCTCAGTGACCGATCTTTCAGAGTGACCCCCACTCCCCTCAGTGACCGATCTGTCAGAGTGACCCTCACTATCCCCCATTCCCTACCCCCCTCAGTGACTGATCTGTCAGAGTGACCCTCACTATCCCCCATCCCCCACTCCCCTCAGTGACCGATCTGTCAGAGTGACCCTCACTATCCCCCATACCCCACTCCCCTCAGTGACCGATCTGTCAGAGTGACCCTCACTACCCCCCAACCCCCCACTCCCCTCAGTGACCGATCTGTCAGAATGACCCTCACGAACCCCTATCCCTACCCCCCTCAGTGACAGATTTTTCTGAGTGACTCTCACTAACCCCCATCCCCACCCCACTCAGTGACCGGTCTGTCAGAGTGACCCTCACTATTCCCCCATCCCCCACTCCCCTCTGTGACCGATCTGTCAGAGTGACCCTCACTTACCCCATCCCCAACCCCCTCAGTGACCAATCTGTCAGAATGACCCTCACTATTCCCCCATCCCCCACTCCCCTCAGTGACTGATCTGTCGCAGTGACCCTCACTATTCCCCTATCCCCCACTCCCCTCAGTGACATATTTGTCAGAATGACCCTCACTAACCCCCCATCCGCCACACCCCTCAGTGACCGGTCTGTCAGAGTGACCCTCACTATCCCTCATCCCCCACTCACCTCTGTGACCGATCTGTCAGAGTGACCCTCACTATCCCCCAACCCCCCACTCCCCTCAGTGACCGATCTATCAGAGTGACCCTCACTATCCCTCATCCCCCACTCCCCTCAGTGACTGAGCTGTCAGAGTGACCCTCACTAACCCCCATCCCCCACTCCCCTCAGTGACCGATCTATCAGAGTGACCCTCACTAACCCCATCCCCAACTCCCCTCAGTGACCGATCTGTCAGAGTGACCCTCTCTCACCCCCATCCCCCACTCCCCTCAGTGACCAATCGGTCAAAGTGATCGTCACTAATCCCCCCCATCCCCTACCCCCTCAGTGACCGATCTGTCAGAGTGACCCTCACTAACCTTCATCCCCACCCACCTCAGTGACCGATTGGTCAGAGTGACCCTCACTAAGCCCCTATCCCCCACTCCCCTCAGTGACCGATCTGTCAGAGTGACACTTACTGTCCCCCATCCCACAACCCCCTCAGTGACCGATCTATCAGAGTGACCCTCACTAAGCCCCCATCCCCCACTCCCCTCAGTGACCGATCTGTCAGAGTGACACTCACTGTCCCCCATCCCACAACCCCCTCAGTGACCGATCTATCAGAGTGATCCTCACTAACCCCCATCCCCACTCCCCTCAGTGACCGATCTGTCAGAGTGACCCTCACTAACCCCCATCCCCCACTCCCCTCAGTGACCGATCTGTCAGAGTGACCCTCACTGTCCCCCATCCCACAACCCCCTCAGTGACCGATCTATCAGAGTGACCCTCACTAACCCCCATCCCCCACTCCCCTCAGTGACCGATCTATCAGAGTGACCCTCACTAACCCCCATCCCCCACTCCCCTCAGTGACCGATCTATCAGAGTGACCCTCACTAACCCCCCAACCCCGCCCCCTCCTCAATGACCGATCTGTCAGAGTGATCCTCACTAACCCCCATCCCCCACTCCCCTCAGTGACCGATCTATCAGAGTGACCCTCACTAACCCCCATCCCCCACTCCCCTCAGTCACCGATCAGTCAGACTGACCCTCTCTCACCCCCATCCCCACTCCACTCAGTGACTGATCTGTCAGAGTGACCCTCACTAAGCCCCCAACCTTGCCCCCTCCTCAGTGACCGATCTATCAGAGTGACCCTCACTAACCCCCCAACCCCACCCCCTCCTCAATGACCGATCTGTCAGAGTGACCCTCACTAACCCCCCATACCCCACTCCCCTCAGTGACCGATCTGTCAGAGTGATCCTCGCTAACCCCCATCCCCCCCCACTCCCCTCAGTGACCGATCTGTCAGAGTGACCCTCACTAACCCCCCATACCCCACTCCCCTCAGTGACCGATCTGTCAGAGTGATCCTCGGTAACCCCCATCCCCCCCCACTCCCCTCAGTGACCGATTGGTCAGAGTGACCCTCTCTCAACCCCATCCCCAACCCCCTCAGTGACCAATCTGTCAGAGTGATCCTCGGTAACCCCCATCCCCCACTCCCCTCAGTGACCGATCGGTCAGAGTGATCCTCACTAACCCCCATCTCCCACTCCCCTCAGTGACCGATCTGTCAGAGTGACCCTCACTGTCCCCCCATTTCACAATGTCCTCAGTGACCGATCTTTCAGAGTGACCCCCACTCCCCTCAGTGACAATCTATCAGAGTGATCCTCACTAACCCCATCCCCGCCCCTCCTCAGTGACCGATCTTTCAGAGTGACCCCCACTCCCCTCAGTGACCGATCTGTCAGAGTGACCCTCACTATCCCCCATTCCCTACCCCCCTCAGTAACCGATCTGTTAGAGTGACCCTCACTATCCCCCATCCCCCACTCCCCTCAGTGACCGATCTGTCAGAATGACCCTCACGAACCCCTATCCCTACCCCCCTCAGTGACAGATTTTTCTGAGTGACTCTCACTAACCCCCATCCCCACCCCACTCAGTGACCAGTCTGTCAGAGTGACCCTCACTATTCCCCCATCCCCCACTCCCCTCTGTGACCGATCTGTCAGAGTGACCCTCACTTACCCCATCCCCAACCCCCTCAGTGACCAATCTGTCAGAATGACCCTCACTATTCCCCCATCCCCCACTCCCCTCTGTGACCGATCTGTCAGAGTGACCCTCACTATTCCCCTATCCCCCACTCCCCTCAGTGACCAATCTGTCAGAGTGACCCTCACTATTCCCCTATCCCCCACTCCCCTCAGTGACATATTTGTCAGAGTGACCCTCACTAACCCCCCATCCCCCACACCCCTCAGTGACTGGTCTGTCAGAGTGACCCTCACTATCCCTCATCCCCCACTCACCTCTGTGACCGATCTGTCAGAGTGACCCTCACTAACTCCATCCCCCACACCCCTCAGTGACCGATCTGTCAGAGTGACCCTCACTAACCCCCATCCCCACTCCCCTCAGTGACCGATCTGTCAGAGTGACCCTCACCATCCCCCATCCCACACTCCCCTCAGTGACCGATCTGTCACAGTGACCCTCACTAACCCGCATCCCCCACTCCCCTCAGTGACCGATCTGTCAGAGTGACCCTCACTAATCCCATCCCCACTCCCCTCTGTGACCGATCTGTCAGAATGACTCTCACACACCCCCATCCCCAACTCCCCTCAGTGACCAATCTGTCACAGTGACCCTCACTATCCCTCATCCCCCACACCCCTCAGTGACCGATCTGTCACAGTGACCCTCACTAACCCCATCCCCAACTCCCCTCAGTGACCGATCTTTCAGAGTGACCCTCTCTCACCCCCGTCCCCCACTCCCCTCAGTGACCGATCTTTCAGAGTGACCCTCTCTCACCCCCATCCCCCACTCCCCTCAGTGACCGATCTGTCAGAGTGACCCTCTCTCACCCCCGTCCCCCACTCCCCTCAGTGACCGATCTTTCAGAGTGACCCTCTCTCACCCCCATCCCCCACTCCCCTCAGTGACCGATCTGTCAGAGTGACCCTCTCTCACCCCCGTCCCCCACTCCCCTCAGTGACCGATCTTTCAGAGTGACCCTCTCTCACCCCCGTCCCCCACTCCCCTCAGTGACCGATCTGTCAGAGTGACCCTCTCTCACCCCCGTCCCCCACTCCCCTCAGTGACCGATCTGTCAGAGTGACCCTCTCTCACCCCCGTCCCCCACTCCCCTCAGTGACCGATCTGTCAGAGTGACCCTCTCTCACCCCCATCCCCCACTCCCCTCAGTGACCGATCTGTCAGAGTGACCCTCACTAACCCCCCATACCCAACTCCCCTCAGTGACCGATCTTTCAGAGTGACCCTCTCTCACCCCCATCCCCACTCCCCTCTGTGACCGATCTGTCAGAATGACTCTCACACACCCCCATCCCCAACTCCCCTCAGTGACCGATCTTTCAGAGTGACCCTCTCTCACCCCCATCCCCCACTCCCCTCAGTGACCAATCGGTCAAAGTGATCGTCACTAATCCCCCCCATCCCCTACCCCCTCAGTGACCGATCTGTCAGAGTGACCCTCATTAACCTCCATCCCCAACCCCCTCAGTGACCAATCTGTCAGAGTGACCCTCACTATCCCCAATTCCCCACTCCCCTAAGTGACCGATCGGTCAGAGTGACCCTCACTAACCCCTATCCCTACCCCCCTCAGTGACCGATCTGTCAGAGTGACCCTCTCTCACCCCCGTCCCCCACTCCCCTCAGTGACCGATCTTTCAGAGTGACCCTCTCTCACCCCCATCCCCCACTCCCCTCAGTGACCGATCTGTCAGAGTGACCCTCACTATCCCCCCCATCCCCTACCCCCTCCTCAGTGACCGATCTGTCAGAGTGACCCTCACTATCCCCCAGTCCCCTCAGTGATGATCACTGACCTGTTGTTTTGCAGGTTCATAAAGAGTTGATGGACAGACTAGTGATATCGATGGAAATGGTGATCGTCCAGGAAAGTGACGTGGTTCAGATCTTCAGCTGTGTTGGAATTAAATGTTAGAGCAGTTTGATGAGCCAAATGGCCTACTCTTGTTCCTTTGCTCCTAACAACATGTTGATTGGGTTAAATGAGTAAAGCTAGCATGGGTATCAATGTTTTCAGGGACAAATAGACTCGAGGGGGTGATGTGCTGCTGACAATGTGTTGATAGGATTTATGTGTCGTAGCAGCATCTGTTGGTGAAATAGGAAACAGCAGACCCGATCAATGTAATGGGGAACAGCGACTCCTGTCAGTGTAAGACAGAACACTGCCCTGGAATCTCCTTTCTCCAGGATGGCCAATGAATTGGGGTAAACAGTTTTGGAAGTAAGTTTTCAGGTAAATGACAGAATATTCAAATTACATCATTTTCGAGTTGTAGAATCATGGAGTGATCCTGCATGGAAAAGACCTTTTGGCCCCAACCATGTTCCCAAACTAAACTAGTCCCACCTGCCTGCTCCTGGCCCACAGCCCTCCAAACCTTTCACTTCGTTGCTCAGGCCATTGAATATCGCAGTTGGGAGGTTTTGTTGAGGTTAAAGGACGTTGGTGAAGCCTGTTTGTGTCCTGTTACAGTTTCCTTGTTATAGGAATAATATTATTCAGCTGGAGAGGGATCTGAAGAGATTTACCAGGATGTTGCTAAGTATTGAAGGTTTGAGTTATATAAGGCTGGATAGGCTGGGACCTTTCTCACTGGGATTTGGAGGGTCAGAGGCCACCTGATAGAGGTTTATAAATTAAGGAGGTGTTTAGGTAGGGTTCATGGTCGTTAGCTTTTCCCACAAGGGGGGGGGGATTTCAAGATTAGGGGCACATTTTTAAGGCAAGAGGAGAGAGATTTAAAAACTAAATGGAGGTCAGATTTTTTACACAGAGGGTGCTTTGCATGTGGAATAAATTTCCAGAGAAAGTGGTGGATATGGGTCCAGTTACAACGTTTAAAAGATATTTGTCTAAGTACATGAATAGGAAAGGTTTGGAGGGATGTGGGCCATGTGATTAAAAAGTTGCCAATTATTATCGTTGTGGACAGAGAGTGTGATACTGCAGAGGGTAAAGAGGGGAAACACTTAGAGTCATCGAGATGTACAGCAGGAAACAGACCTTTCAGCCCAACCCGTCCATGCTGACCAGATGTCCTAAACTAATCTAGTCCCGTTTGCCAGCACCCGGCCCATCTCCCTCTAAACCCTTCCTATTCAGATGCCTTTTAAATGCTGTAATTGTACCAGCCTCCACCACATCCTCTGGCAGCTCATTCCATACACGCACCACCTTCTGGGTGAAAAAGTTGCCCCTTAGGTCTCTTTTAAATTTTTCTCCTCTCAACTTAAACCTATGCCCTCTAGTTTTGGACTCTCTGTCCATGGGGAAAAGACCTTGCCTATTTGCCCTATCTGGGCCCCTCATGATTTTATAAACTTCTATACGAGCAGAGTAGTAATCTCATGATTGCTACCACGTGCTAGTGAAGCTACGAATAGAGAGTGAGTGCAGAGGAACATGTGGCTGGAGGGCTGTTGGAGGAGGGAGGGCTTCGGATATGTGGATCATTGGGATACCTTCTGGGGAAGGTGGGACCTGAACTGGAGGGACATCAATATCCTGGGCGGGAGGTTTGTCAGAGCTCTTCAGAAGGGTCTAAACTAGATTGGCAGGGGGGGTGGGAACCTGAGCTACGGGTCAGATGATGGTGTAGGTTGTGAACAGCCAGGTACAGCATGTAGAGAATCTGTAAGGAGGGATTGGCACTGGATAGGACAAAGGTGCAGTCAGTGTGATGGGCTGAAGTGGGTCTATTTTAATACAACAAGTATCAGGATAAGGGTGATGAATTCAGACATGGATCAGTACATGGAGCTATGATGTTGTGGCCATTACGGAGACTTGGATATCACAGGGGCAGGAATGGTTGTTGGATGTTCCAGGGTTGAGATAGGGAGGGACAGTAAAAGAGGTGGGGGAAGTGGCATTGCTAATCAGCGACAGTATCACAGCTGCAGAACGGGACACCATCGAGGAGGGTTTGTCTACAGAGTCAGTATGGGTGGAAGTCAGAAACAGGAGAGGAGCAGTCACTTTATTGGCAATTTTCTACGGGCACATCAGTAGCAACAGAAACACAGAGGAGCAGATTGGGAGGTAGATTTTGGAAAGGTGCAGAAGTAACAGGGTTGTTGTCATGAGTGACTTTAACTTCCCTAACATTGATTGGTACCTACTTAGTTCAACTAGTTTGGATGGAATAGGTTTTAGTCAGGTGTGTCCAGGAAGGGTTTCTGACGCAGTATATAGATAGGCTGACTGGAGGGGAGGCCATATTGGATTTGGCGCTTGGCAACTATCCAGGCCAAGTGTCAGACCTCTCAGTGGGAGAGCATTTTGTTGATAGTGATCACAACTCCCTGACCTTCACTAGACTGTACTTATAGAGAGACCTAGGAGCAGACTGTATGGGAAAGTATTTAATTGAGGGAGGGGGAACTACCATGCTATTAGGCAGGAACTGGAGCACCTAAATTGAGAACATGTTCTCAGGGAAATGCATGACAGAAATGTGGAGGTTGTTTAGGAAGGACTTGCTGATAGTGTTGGAGAGGTTTGTCCCACTGAGGCAAGGAAGGGATGGTAGGGTGAAGGAACCTTGGATGACAAGGGATGTGGAATATCTAGTCAAGAGGAAGAAGGAAGCTTACGTAAGGTTGAGGCAGCAATGATCAGACAGGGCTTTAGAGTGTTACAAGGTAGCCAGGAAGGAACAGGAAAATAGACTTAGGAAAGCTAGAAGGGAACGTGAAAAAGCATTAGTAGGTAGGATTAAGGAAAACCCTAAGGTGTTCTTCACTTCTATGAGGAACCAGAGGATGGCCAGAGTGAGGGTAGGGCCGATCAGGGATAGTGGAGGGGACTTGCTCCTGGAGTCAGAGGAGCTAAGTGAGGTCCTTAATGAATACTTTGCTTCAGTATTCAATAGTGAGAGGGACCTTGGTGTTTCTGAGGGCAGCAAGGGAAGAGATTGCGGTGCCTTTGGTGATGATCTTTGTGTCCTCACTGTCCACTGGAGTAATTCCAGATGATTGGAGGGTGGCAAATATTATTCCCTTGTTCAAGAAAGGGAATAGAGATAATCCTGGGAATACAGACCAGTCAGTCTTACATCAGTGGTGGGCAAAGTATTGGAGAGGATTCTGACATACTGAGGATTTATGATCACTTGGAAAACTATAGTTTGATTAGAGATAGTCAGCACAGCTTTGAGAGGGGCAGGTCATGCCTCACAAACCTTATTGACTTCTTTGAGGATGTGACAAAACACATTGATGAAGGTAGAGCAATGGATGTGGTGTTTATGGATTTTAGCAAGGTGTTTGATAAGATCCCCCATGGGAGGCTCATTCAGAAAGTAAGGAGGCATGGGATTCGCCCATTATGAGGGGGTGTAATTTGACGGTGATTGGAGGAAGGTTTAGGGGAGATGTCGGAGGGAGGTTCTTTACACAGAGAGTGGGGGGTGTGTGGAGTGCACTGCCAGCGGTGGGAGTAGAGTCAGAAACAGTAGGGCCATTTGAGTGACTCTTGGATAGGCCCATGGAAGATAGTACAATGAAGGGGATGGAGGTTAGTCTGATCTTAGAGTAGGATAAAAGGTCAGCATAATATCGAGGGCCGAAGGGCCTGGACTGTGCTGTGCTGTTTTATGTTCTATATTCTAGGTACTCCTGAAAATAGTACAAGTGAAATTTTGTGATCAATGTATTTGCAATTCCATGTGGACCTCTGGACTAGTTATGGAACTCAGGAAGGCAAAATCAAGCATAAAAATTCTTAACTGGTGAAAGTCTGATTTCAACATGTTTGAAAAAAATCTGGCTCAGCTGATGTGGAATCAAATGGTTTTTGAACAACAAGGCAGGCCATCTAACTCTCTAGAAAATAAAGTCATAAAGATGTACAACTCATCAGCCCAACCCGTCCATGCTGACCAGATGTCCTAACATAATCTAGTCCCATTTGCCAGCACCCGGCCCATATCCCTCTAAACCCTTCCTATTCATGTCCCCATCCAGATGCCTTTTAAATGTGTAATTGTACCAGCCTCCATCAGATCCTCTGGCAACTCATTCCACACATGCACCACCCTCTGTATGAACAAGTTGCACCTTAATTTCCTTTTAAATTTTCCCCCTCTCATCTTAAACCTATGCCCTCTAGTTTTGGACTCCACTTCCCCAGGGAAAAGACCTTATCCAACTTTCTGAAAAATGAAGGATCTTAAAGTGGAAGGGAGGCTTGTGAGATTGATAACACGAAAGAACATGACTGCAGAAACGAAGGACTCTTACAATCCCAGCAGACATTGAGAAACTTTTCAAAGGTGATCGATTTCCCAGGAACAGATGTAAATAACAGAAGACAAGATTTCATGTTCAAAGACTCTTACGATAGCAAACAAATTATAATTTAACACCAATCAAATATTATGTAACAGACAACTACTCACCGAATTAACGATTTGTGTGATCTATTTTACACAATTGAGATGTGTTTGTAACGCCAGCCTTCAGACAGATGTTGTAGCAATACGAAAGATTCTCTGTCTCGGTGGGACACTGCTTTTGAGTCCCACCAGGTTGAATTCTTCAAGTCTTTGGGAAATCATTCCCCCAACCTGAGCATCCAAGGACTCATGTTCATTGGAATACCGCTTTACTGTTCCATAAAATCTCCAAAATTACTGGGTGGTTTGTTCATTTTTCTAATAGACAGATAACTCTCGCCAACATCTTGCTTGATTGCAAACACAAAACAGCTTCAATTTGAGCTGCAGTGTCTAAGAATTAGAAGCAACGTAAGCCATTCAGCCCCTCGATGCTTCCCCTCTGTTCAGTAAGATCAGGACTGATCCACCTGCATTTGGAGTTCCCCATTTCCATTTGCCCCCCCACCCCCACCCCCACCCCCACCATTGGAGTTCCTGCCTCACAAGTACTTATCCACCTCCCTCTTAAAAATATTCCACAATCCAACTCCACCAATCAAAGAGTTCCAAAACTGCCCAACCCTCTGAGTGGGAAAAAAATCTTCTCACCTGAGTCTTGAAGGGAGACGTTAACTCTGAAGCAGTGCCCTGATCCTAGGCCTCCCACATGCACTTACACACTTTCAGTCAAGTTCCTCTGCTTTTCTTTCTCTCGCTCTTTCTCTGTGTGTCCGAAAGCAAGTGCTCCCTTATTGTAGCTGACTGAAGGAAGATGTGCAACTACATCCTGACTCTCAAGAGGTTTCACCTTGGCTTCCTTTCTCCATGCCAACCCGATCACATGGGCCGGTCTCCAGGCAAATATGGCCACATGCTCACCTTAAGTTAAAGGAGACATTTCAAAACATAACACTCTAAAAGAGGTTGCGAGGTAACCTATAGAGGTTTACTTTATAATGAGGGGTATAAACAGAATTGAATTTTCCCTCGAATGGGGGATTTCAAGGCCAATGGGGCCACATTTTTAAGGAGAGGAGAGAGATTTTAAAAAGACAGGAGGAGCAAAAATTTTACACAGACGGTGGTTTGTGTGTGAAATGACATTCCTGAGAAAGGTAGAGTTACAATGTTTATTCGACATTTGGATAAGTACATCAATAGAAAACATTCAGAAGGATATGGGCCAACGCTGGCACCTGGGACTAGTTTAGATTGGGATTGGGTTTGGTTGGACTGGTTGGACCGAAGGGTCTGTTTCCATGCTGTACGACTTCAAAGTAAGGTCCAACATTTAGAGTCATAGAGATGTACAGCATGGAAGCAGACCCTTCGGTCCAACCCATCCATGCCAACCCGATATCCCAACCCAATCTAGTCCCACCTGCCAGCACCCAGCCCATATCCCTCCAAACCCTTCCTATCCAAATGACTCTTAAATGTTGTAATTGTACCAGCCTCCACCACATCCTCTGGCAGCTCATTCCATACACGTACCACCCTCTGGGTGAAAAGGTTGCCCCTTAGGTCTCTCTTATATCTTTCCCCTCTCACCCTAAACCTCTCACCCTCTAGTTCTGGACTCCCCAACACCAGGGAAAAGACTTTGTCTATTTATCCTATCCACGCCCCTCATAATTTTGTAAACCTCTATAAGGTCTCCCCTCACCCTCCAACGCTCCAGGGAAAACAGCCCCAACCTGTTCAGCCTCTCCCTGTAGCTCAGATCCTCCAACCCTGGCAACATCCTTGTAAATCTTTTCTGAACCCTTTCAAGTTTCACAACATCTTCCTGATAGGAAGGAGACCAGGATTGCACACAATATTCCAACAGTGGCCTGACCAATTTGTAACAGGAAGGTTTGAAATAAAGCCCTTCGACAGACAAAGAGAGTGTTTGAGAGGCAAATAATGATGAAAACAGAGGAGAACCCAAATACATTTTCTGAGCACCTAAATAATGAAAGAATTACAAAGAAAATTTGGGAGGTAGAGGATCTTATTGATGTACTGGATGAGTGCTTTGTCTCTGTCTTCATCAAGGAAGAGGATGTTACAAATGGAGCACAGGACCTTCCATTCAAAGAGAAAGTCCCTGAAAAGTTGGGCAGGCTTGTTCTGGAAGAAAAGCATCCTAGGTTCCTGAGAGAGATCCAGGGAGATCCAGGGAGATACATCCCCCTTGGATTTGGAGGTGGTGCCACAGGGTTGTATATTGAGAGCCCAGTTTGAGAAAACCCAGCTGGTGTATAATCAGCCTCTTGGTATCTCATCCCTTGCAGTCTTTCTATTTGAAGTCCCCCTAATAGTGTAGTGGCTATCACATTCACTTTACACGCGATGGGTTCCTCAAGGGGGTGGCTCAGTGGTTAGCACTGCTGTCTCACAGTGCCAGGGACCTGGGTTCATTTCCAGCCTTGGGCAACTGTCTGTGTGGAGTTTGCACATTCTCCTCGTGTTTGCGTGAGTTTTCTCTGGGTATTCCAGTTTCCTGCCACAGTCCAAAGATGTGCAGGTCAGGGTGGATTGGCCATGGGAAATTGTCCCATAGTGCCCAGGGGTGTGCAGGTTAGGGTGGGTTGGCCATGGGAAATTGTCCCATAGTGTCCAGGGATGTGCAGGTTAGGGTGGGTTGGCCATGGGAAATTGTCCCATAGTGCCCAGGGATGTGCAGGTTAGGGTGGATTGGCCATGGGAAATTGTCCCATAGTGCCCAGGGGTGTGCAGGTTAGGGTGGGTTGGCCATGGGAAATTGTCCCATAGTGTCCAGGGATGTGCAGGTTAGGGTGGGTTGGCCATGGGAAATTGTCCCATAGTGTCCAGGGATGTGCAGGTTAGGGTGGATTGGCCATGGGAAATTGTCCCATAGTGCCCAGGGATGTGCAGGTTAGGGTGGATTGGTCATGGGGAATTGTCCCATAGTGTCCAGGGATGTGCAGGTTAGGGTGGATTGGCCATGGGAAATTGTCCCATAGTGTCCAGGGATGTGCAGGTTAGGGTGGGTTGGCCATGGGAAATTGTCCCATAGTGTCCAGGGATGTGCAGGTTAGGGTGGGTTGGCCATGGGAAATTGTCCCATAGTGCCCAGGGATGTGCAGGTTAGGGTGGGTTGGCCATGGGAAATTGTCCCATAGTGCCCAGGGATGTGCAGGTTAGGCTGGGTTGGCCATGGGAAATTGTCCCATAGTGTCCAGGGATGTGCAGGTTAGGGTGGGTTGGCCATGGGAAATTGTCCCATAGTGTCCAGGGATGTGCAGGTTAGGGTGGGTTGGCCATGGGAAATTGTCCCATAGTGTCCAGGGATGTGCAGGTTAGGGTGGGTTGGCCATGGGAAATTGTCCCATAGTGTCCAGGGATGTGCAGGTTAGGGTGGATTGGCCATGGGAAATTGTCCCATCGTGCCCAGGGATGTACAGGTTAGGGTGGATTGGCCATGGGAAATTGTCCCATCGTGCCCAGGGATGTACAGGTTAGGGTGGATTGGCCATGGGAAATTGTCCCATAGTGTCCAGGGATGTGGAGGCTAGGTGGGTTAGCCATGGGAAGTGCAGGGTTATGGTGATAGAGTTGGGGGTAGGGGTGGTTGGATCCAGGTGGGATGTTCTTTGCATGGTCAGCAATGGGCCAAATGGCCTCTTTCTGCATTGCAGGGATTTTGTGATTCTCTCTCCAGATGTAACCTTCCATGGTCCACACAGGATAATGGAGGACAGCCACTGAATTTATATCCACACTCACTTTCTGGTTGTGAAATGCCCTTTCAATTAAAAAGATGCCTTGAATTTCAAAGTTCAATACATCCAACAGTACTTAGGGATTCTCAACCGTTGTCATGACGACTGCACTTTTTCTCATCCCTTTGCATTCTTCCAAAAGTTCGGAGCCAGGAACTGTATCTATATTCTGTAAAAGGACTGGTTTTGAAAATCAGCGATTGTTGAAGAGTAATGGCGCCTTTTAAAAGCGGGTTCCATGACACTCTTTGGAAGTGCTGTTTACACAGCTGCTTGTTCAGCCAGTGGGGGAAGGTTAGTTGCAGATAAACTGGCATCAGAGGGTATATACATCCAGTAACAAGTTGCTGATTGGTCTGTTGACTAGTTTTTCTTTATTTATTCATTTGTGGGGTGTGAGCAGCTCTGGCTGGGCTGTCCCTCGTTGCACCCCCTTGAGAAGGTGGGGGTGAGCTGCCTTTTAGATCCACTGCAGTCCATGTGCTGGAGGGTAGACCCACAATGTCCCTGAGGGAGGGAATCCCAGGATTCTGACCCAGCCACACTGAGGGAATGGCGATATATTCCCAAGTCAGGATGGTGAGGGGCTCGGAGGGGAACTTGCAGGGGGTGGGGTTCCTGTGTATCTGCTGCCCTTTGTCCTTCTAGATGGAAGTGGCCGTGGGTTTGGAAGGTGCTGCCTGAGGATCTTTGGTGAGTTTCTGCAGTGCATCTTATAGATGGTACACACTGCTGTTACTGAGCGTTGGTGGGTAAGGGAGGGAGGGGGTGTTTGTGGATGTGGGGCCAATCAAGCGGGGGCTGCTTTGTCCCTGGATGGTGTCGAGCTTCTTGAGTGTTGTTGGGGCTGACCTCCAACAACCACCATCACCTTCCTATGGGTCAGATCTGGCTGTAACCAGTGGAGAGTTTGTCCCCCTGATACCCACTGATTCCAGATTTGCCCGGGCTCCTTGATGCCACACTCAGTCGAATGCAGCGTTGATGTCAAGGGCTGACCCTCTCCCCTCCCCTCCCCTCTCCCCTCCCCTCCCCTCTTCCCTCCCCTCCCCTCTGGAATCCAGCTCTTTTGTCCATGTTTGACCCAAGGCTGTAATGAGGTCAGGAGCTGAGTCACCCTGGGGGATCCCAAACTGGGTGTCACTGAGCAGGTTATTGCTGAGTGGGTGCTGTTGATGACCCCTTCCATCACTTTCCTGATGATCGAGAGGAGACTGAGGGGGCGGGAATTGACCGGGTTGGATTTGTCCGGCTTTTCCTGTACAGGACATTGCCTGGGCAATTTTCCCCATTGTTGGCTAGATGCCAGTGTTGGAACTGTACTGGAACAGCTTGGCTCGGGGAACAGCACATTGTGGAGCACAAGTCTTCAGTATTATTGCTGGAATGTTGTCAGGGCCCAGAGCCTTTACAGTATTCAGTGTCTCCAACTGTTTCTTGAGTGAATTAAATTGGGGATCACTAGGAGAGGCCATGATGGATCATCCACGCAGCATTTCTGGCTGAAAATTGTTAAAAAGTACACAATAGAGCCCAACAGGTTTATTTGGAAGCACTAACTTTTGGAGCGCTGCTCCTTCATCAGGTGGTTGTGGAGTATATGATCGTAGGACATAGAATTTATAGCAAAAGTTTACAGTGTGATGTAACTGAAATTATACATTGAAAAAGACCTGTATGTTTGTTAAGTCTCTCATCTGTTAGAATGGGCATGTTGGTTTCAGCTCTTTCTGGTTTCAGTCCACATCAGGACTGAAGATTGTTGTGAATGCATCAGCCTTGTCTTTTGCCCTGATGTGCCAAGTAGTCCTGTTTGGTAGCTTCACCAGGTTGACACCTCATCTTCAGGTATGCCTGGTGCTTCTCCTGGCATGCCCTCCCACACTCTCCATTGATCCCTGGCTTGATGATAGTGCTTGAGTGGGGGTTATGCTGGGCCATGAGGTTACAGATTGTGTTGGAGTACAATTCTGCTGCTTTTGATGGCCCACAGCACCTCATGGATGCCCAGACCATAGTTGCTAGATCTGATCGAAGTCTGTCCCATTTAACATAATGATAGTGCCACACATTGAGAAAACCCTTAATGTGAAGGCGGGACTCTGTCTCCACAAGGACTGTACAGTGGTCATCTTACCAATACGGTCATGGACAGATGCATCTGCAGCCAGCAGATTGGGGAGGATGAGGACAAGTATGTTTTTTCCCTACTGTTGGTTCCCTCACCACCTACCACAGACCCAGTCTAGCAGCTATGTCCTTTAGCACCTGAACAGTTCAATCAGTAGTGCTGCTCTTGGTGGTGGGACATTAAAATCCCCCAGAGTACATTGTGTCTCCTTGCCATCCTCAGTGCTTCTTCCAAGTGTTGTCCAACATGGAGGAGTACTAATTCATCAACTGAGGGAGGACAGTGTGGGGTAATCAGGAGACTTCCTTGACTTCGTGTGACCTGAAGCCATGAGATGTCACAGGGTCTAGAGTCAAACGTTGAGGACTCCCACAGCAACTCCCTCCCTACTGTATCCCACTGCACTACCACCTCTGCTGGGTTTGTCCTGCCTGTGGGGCAGGACATATCCGGGGATGGGGACGGGGATGGTGATGGTGGTGTCTGGGACAGTCATACTCACGGTATATACCTTACAGATTATGTCAGGTTTTTGCTTGACTAGTCTGAGCGACAGCTCCCCCAATGTTAGCGCTAGCCCCCAGATGTTAGTAAGGAGGACTTTGCAGGGTCAACAGGGCTGTTTCTGCCGTTGCCTTTTCCAGTGCCTAGGTCAATGCCAGGTGATCGATCCTGTTTTATTCTTTGAGACTTTTAGCGACTGGTACAACTGAGTGGCTTGCTAGGCCATTTCAGAGGACAACTGAGAGTCAACCCCATTGTTGTGGGTCTGGAGTCACATGTAGACCAGACCAGGCGAGGATGGCAGATTTCCTTCAGTGAAGACATTAGTGAAGCAGATGGGTTTTCCCAACAATCAACAATGATTTCATAGTCATCAGTAGATTCTCCGTTCCAGACTTTTAAAAAAATTGAATTCAAATTCTACCATCTGTTGTTGTAGGATTTGAACCAGTGTACCCAAAATATTAGCTGGGTCTCTAGATTAATAGTCCAGTGATAATACTACCAGGTTATCACCTCCCCTGTGACCAGTGACCTGTTCCCAATGACAAAGCACCTGCCTGTCATCCAAAAACTGTGGAATGGGCTTCCACAGAGCAGAACAGCTTGTGGGTGTGAATAGTCTTGCCAGAAGCAATGGGACCTCTGGGAGGGAATTGGAATCTCTCTCTCTCTCTCTCTCTCTCTCTGTGTGGGAATAAATAGCTGAAGAAGGTTAGTTTAGTTTCCCTCAGCAGTAGCTGAGCGACTTTAATGTTAACGAAGAGATGACTTCCAGAATTAGGGAGTCACAGTTTATGGGTACAGGATGGGACTGAGATGAGGAGAAATGACTTCATCCAGAAAGGGGGAATCCTGCTCCAGAAAGCAGATGGAGTGTTTTCAAGAAGGAGATAGATCCAGCTGTTAGGGCTCAAGGGATCAAAGCATAAGGGGGAAGAGAGTGGGAACAGGGATCGGAGTTGGAGATCAGCCATGATCATAATTCAATGGCCGAGCAGACTTGAAGGGCTGAATGGCCTACTCCTGTTTCAATTGGCTGTGTTTGCAGTTTGTGAACCAGTTGCTTTGTGTTTGCAGCAAGCACCTGGAAGAGAGAGCTCAGCAAACAGCAATTGTGGGTCAGCAAAAGGGTCATCCCAGAGCAAACCCTGAGGAAAGGAACCATTCAACTGATCGTTCTCTCCATCCATAACACTGTTTTATTTTATCTGGGTCTGACTGACTGTGTGTGTGTGTGTGTGTCTGGGCCCGTCTGAGAGTGTGTGTGTGTGTCTGGGTCTGTCTGACTGAGTGTGTGTGTGTGTCCAGGTCTGTCTGAGTGTGTGTGTGTGTGTGTCTGGGTCTGACTGACTGTGTGTGTGTGTGTGTCTGGGCCCGTCTGAGAGTGTGTGTGTGTGTCTGGGTCTGACTGAGTGTGTGTGTGTGTGTGTGTGTGTGTCTGGGCCCGTCTGAGAGTGTGTGTGTGTGTCTGGGTCTGTCTGACTGAGTGTGTGTGTGTGTGTCTAGGTCTGTCTGAGTGTGTGTGTGTGTGTGTGTGTGTCTGGGTCTGACTGACTGTGTGTGTGTCTGGGTCTGTCTGAGTGCGTGTGTGTGTGTGTGTGTGTGTGTGTGTGTGTGTGCGTGCGTGTGTGTGTGCGTATATGTGTGTGTGCGCGCACGTGCATGTCTGGGTCTGTCTGAGAGTCTGTGTCTGTGTCTGGATCTGAGTGTGTGTGTGTCTGGGTATGTGTCTGTGTGTGTGTTTGTGTATGTGTGTCTGGGTCTGTCTGAGTGTGTGTGTATCTGTCTCTGTGTGTATGTGTCTATGTAAGTACAAATTTGATTGAGTTTTTTAATGAAGTAACAAAGAAGATTGATGAGGGCAGAGCAGTAGATGTGATCTATATGGACTTCTAAGGCGTTCGACAAGGTTCCCCAGGGGAGACTGATTAGCAAGGTTAGATCTCATGGAATACAGGGAGAACTAGCCATTTGGATACAGAACTGGCTCAAAGGCAGAAGACAGAGGGTGGTGGTGGAGAGTTGTTTTTCAGACTGGAGGCCTGTGACCAGTGGAGTGCCACAAGGATCGGTGCTGGGCCCTCTACTTTTTGTCATTTACATAAATGATTTGGATGTGAGCATAAGAGGTATAGTTAGGAAGTTTGCAGATGGAGGTGAATTGGGCAGTGAAGAGGGTTACCTCAGATTACAACAGGATCTGGACCAGATGGGCCAATGGGCTGAGAAGTGGCAGATGGAGTTTAATTCAGAAAAATTTGAAGTGCTGCATTTTGGGAAAGCAAATCTTAGCAGGACTTATACACTTAATGGTAAGGTCCTAGGGAGTGTTGCTGAACAAAGAGACCTTGGAGTGCAAGTTCATAGCTCCTTGAAAGTGGAGTCACAGGTAGATAGGATAGTGAAGAAGGTGTTTGGTATGCTTTCCTTTATTGGTCAGAGTATTGAGTACAGGAGTTGGGAGTTCATGTTGCAGCTGTACAGGACATTGGTTAGGCCACTGTTGGAATATTGCGTGCAATTCTGGTCTCCTTACTATCGGAAAGATGTTGTGAAACTTGAAAGGGTTCAGAAAAGATTTACAAGGATGTTGCCAGAGTTGGAGGATCTGAGCTACAGGGAGAGGCTGAACAGGCTGGGGCTGTTTTCCCTGGAGCATCGGAGGCTGAGGGGTGACCTTATAGAGGTTTATAAAATTATGAGGGGCATGGATAGGATAAATAGGCAAAGTCTTTTCCCTGGGGTCGGGGAGTCCAGAACTAGAGGGGCATAGGTTTAGGGTGAGAGGGGAAAGATATAAAAGAGACCGAAGGGGCAACCTTTTCACGCAGAGGGTGGTACGTGTATGGAATGAGCTGCCAGAGGAAGTGGTGGAGGCTGGTAAAATTGCAACATTTAAGAGGCATTTGGATTGGTATATGAATAGGAAGGGTTTGGAGGGATATGGGCCGGGTGCTGGCAGGTGGGACTAGATTGGGTTGCGATATCTGGTCGGCATGGACAGGTTGGACCGAAAGGTCTGTTTCCATGCTGAGTCCGAGGAGATAGGGGAAGCGCTAAATGAATATTTTTCATCGGTATTCACACTGGGAAAAGACAATGTTGTCGAGAAGAATACAGAGATACAGGGTACTAGACCAGATGGGACTGAGGTTCACGAGGAGGAGGTGTTAGCAATTCTGGAAAGTGGGAAAATAGATAAGTCCCCTGGGCCAGATGGCATTTATCTGAGGATTCTCTGGGAAGCCAGGGAGGGGATTGCCGAGCCTTTGGCTTTGATCTTTATGTTGTCATTGTCGACAGGAATAGTGCCAGAAGACTGGAGGGTAGCAAATGTGGTTCCCTTGTTCAAGAAGGGGAGTAGGGACAACCCTGGGAATTATAGACCAGTGAGCCTTTGGTTGTGGGTAAAGTGTTGGAAACGGTTATAAGAGATAAGATTTATAATGATCTACAAAGGAATAATTTGATTAGGGATAGTCAGCATGGTTTTGTGAAGAGTAGGTTGTGCCTCACAAACTTTATTGAATTCTTTGAGAAGGTGACCAAACAGTTGTTTGAGGGTAAAGCAGTTGATGTGGTGTATATGCATTTCAGTAAAGCATTTGATAAGGTTCCCACGGTAGACTACCGCACATAATACGGAGGCATGGGATTGAGGGTAATTTAGTGGTTTGTATCAGAAATTGGCTCGCTGAAAGAAGTCAGAGGGTGGTGGTTGATGGGAAATGTTCATCCTGGAGTTTAGTTACTAGTGGTGTACCGCAAGGATCTGTTTTGGGGCCACTGCTGTTTGTCATTTTTATAAATGACCTGCATGAGGGTGTAGAAGGATGGGTTAGTAAATTTGCAGATGACACTAAGGTCAGTGGAGTTGTGGATAGTGCTGAAGGATGTTGTAGGTTACAGAGGGACATAGATAAGCTGCAGAGCTGTGCTGAGAGGTGGCAAATGGAGTTTAATGTGGAAAAGTGTGAGGTGATTCACTTTGGAAGGAGCAACAGGAATGCAGAGTACTGGGCTAATGGTAAGATTCTTAGTAGTGTAGATGAGCAGAGGGATCTTGGTGTCCATGTACATAGATCCCTGAAAGTTGTTACCGGGTGGATAGGGTTGTTAAGTAGGCATACAGTGAGTTAGCTTTTATTGGGAGAGAGATTGTATTTAGCAGTCACGAGGTCATGTTGCAGCTGTACAAAACTCTGGTGTGGCCACACTTGGAGTATTGCGTACAGTTCTGGTCACTGCATTATAGGAAAATGTGGAAGCTTTGGAATGGTTCAGAAGAGATTTACCAGGATGTTGATTGGTATGGAGGGAAGGTCTTATAAGGAAAGGCTGAGGGAACTGAGGCTGTTTTCATAAGAGAGAAGTTTGAGAGTAGACTCACCAACTTTAAGAGCATTTAAATGGTCATTGGATAAACATATGGATGGGAATGGAATAATGTAGGATAGATGGGCTTCAGAGTGATTCCACAGGTCGATGCAACATTGAGGGCTGAAGGGCCTGTACTGCGCTGTAATGGTCTATGTTCTGTGTGGATACAGGACTTGATTTCCATTGAGCTGGACCCCCCTCAACGAGTTGTAACAAATCACAGACAATGTGTGGGTCTCGAAATCAGGGAGGAGGGACAGTGACGTTCTTGAACAAATTAACTTTGAGAGAGGAGAGGTATGAATGAATTTACCAGCTTAAAATGGATCTTCCTCAGGCTCAGATGAGACATTAACCAGAATGCTGTGCGAGGCAAGGGAGGAGATTGCAGGAGCTCTGACATTAATCTTGACTTTGCAGAGGCAAAAATTCACCAGAACATTGCTTGGGCTGGGGAGATTCAGTGACGAAGAGACTGGATACACTGCAGATTTTCCTTCGAGCAGACAGGGCTGAGGGGTTCTGGCTGAGGTGTACAAAGATCTGAGGAGCACAGACAGGATGGATCGGGAGAAACTCTTTCCCCTGAGACAGGGGTCAGTAACCAGGGGACACAGGTTTAACGTAAGGGGGAGGAGGGTGACAAGGATCTGAGGAAGAATGTTTTCACCCAGGGGGTGGCAGGATGGGATGGGGGTGGGGGGGTCTGGAACGCACTGCCTGAAAGGAGTGGGAGAGGCAGGAGCCCTCACCATATTTAAGAAATGTTTAGATGAAGACTTGAAACATTATAAAATACAGGGCCACAGGCCAAGAGCTGGAAAACAGGTCTAAAGGAGACAGGAACATAATAACCTGCAGGGACATGATAGGCCGAAGGCTCTCTTTCTGTGCTGTAAAACACAACATCCAGCTGAGGCCAAACCAGTTTTATACAGGTTCACTAGAATGCACGGCTTTGTCCCCTATCCCCAATAACAAATCCAAGGGCACTACCTGCTTTATTAACTGTTCTCTCCACCTGATCTGACACTTCCACTGATTTACACACAGCTCTCTCTGATCTGTATCCCCACATTGCAGTATTTAATTACAATTGGCTCTGTTCCTTCTTTGCAAAATTAATTACTTTCTCTGAATTAAAAAAAAATCAGCCTTTCCAGGGCCTGCAAATATAACTGAAATTTCACATCCAGGCAACATCATCACAACTGATACAGACCGAGATCCACACACAGTCACTTACAGAGATATTTACAGAGAGACACACATTGATACAGAGAGACATACACACACCAAGAGACACACACAGATACACATGTACAGACATGTATGCACACACAACTTATAGAGAGACACACACACATACTAAGAGATACTTACTGATACATAATACACACACAGACACACTAACAGAGAGACACATTTTCACACACATACCACGTTAATACACACACACAGACATTAATAGAGGCTCTCACAGATGCGTCCCTCAAACACAGACTCACTGAGAGACACAGACATTCTTGATCAGATGTACTCAGAGGCACACACAACGGCACACCTAATAATACTCATTTTCCATCAGGATTCACTGGGAAATGATCCAAAGTGGGAAATTTGGGATAATTTTGCCCCGAAGCAACATCTTGACTGTCCTCTTAAGAGGATTTCGTAAACGCTTGTATTTCTGCAGACCGCAGGGAGCTCTCCATTTTGGTGAGCGATAATTTAAAGCTCAAGGGGAGAGCCAGTGAGGGTGACATTCCGCATGGATTCAATTTGCTCAAGTCCCTTTTTTTTATCTGCACGGAGCTTGTAATGTTACTTGGTTCAACGGGACATGAGCTGCTGTGAAAATGCTGCAGAGATCGGGTATGACATTGACTGCCCTTGAGGTCTCCTCCTCCCGTTTTTGCAGAAGATGCAGGCTGTTTCAGTAACTCAGTCACGGAATACTGCCACAGGCAGAGACAGAGAGAAATGGTTCCCCCACAGTGAGAGAGGCAGACAAGAATGGGAGGGATAAAGAAAGGACATCGGCAAATGGGACAGGGACAGAATTGAGTGAGAGAGGGGTAAAGTCAAAGAGAGACCATGCGGCAGAGAGAGAGACAGAGAGAGGGAGAGACAGACAGAGAGAGACAGAGAGAGGGAGAGACAGACAGAGAGAGACAGACAGAGAGAGACAGAGACAGAGAGAGAGAGAGACAGAGAGAGGGAGAGACAGAGAGAGAGAGAGAGAGAGGGAGAGACAGAGAGAGGGAGAGACAGAGACAGAGAAAGAGAGACAGAGAAAGAGAGAGAGAGAGACAGAGAAAGAGAGAGAGAGAGACAGAGAAAGAGAGAGAGAGAGAGACAGAGAAAGAGAGAGAGAGAGAGACAGAGAGAGAGAGAGAGACAGAGACAGACAGAGAGAGAGGTGTGTGGTGTTGAGGAGCTCGGCCTAAGCCCTGCCCGTTAATATGCAGCAAGGGGATAACATTACTCAAACACTATACGTGCTGAGCTGCAGGTCAGCATCAGTTGTGTAAGCTGCTGCTGAACCTTCACCTTTCACAAGCTGGCACACACAGTAAGGGACCGACTGCAACTTTCCCCAGTGTGTTATAGACTGCAGTGGGGCAACAACACACAGCCTGCATTTACATAGTGCCCAATTTAACAGAGTCAAGACCCCGAGTGACCTGAGAAACACAACGAAGGCGGTTAATATCAGCCAGTGAAGGAGAGTTCAGACCATTTCAGTGTCTCAGTGAGACAGCCCTTGGTGAAGCCCATAAAGGGAGTGGGGGAGAGTGTAGGAGAGGTGGAGGGAAGAGAGTAGGAGAGATGGAGGGGAGAGAGTAGGAGAGGTGGGGGGGGGGAGAGAGTAGGAGAGGTGGGGGGGGGAGAGAGTAGGAGAGGTGGAGGGGCTGAAGGAGGGAGGAGAGAGAGTAGGAGAGATGGAGGGGAGAGAGTAGGAGAGATGGAGGGGCTGAAGGAGGGGGAGAGAGAGTAGGAGAGGTGGAGGGGCTGAAGGAGGGGGAGAGAGAGTAGGGGAGATGGAGGGGCTGAAGGAGGGAGGAGAGAGTAGGGGAGATGGAGGGGCTGAAGGATGGAGGAGAGAGTAAGAGCGGTGGAGGGGCTGAAGGAGGGAAGAGAGAGGAGGAGAGCAGTAGAGAGAAAGGGAGGTGTTGCAATAGATGGAGTCTGAATCTCCTGTGTATTGTTTTTGCTGTTGTTACTAACGTACAGACAAGGAACATGAAGTAGGCCACTCG
>NC_092759.1:22530443-22587148 GCF_047496795.1 Chiloscyllium punctatum | reverse complement strand
CCCTTCCCCCCCCTTTTCTCTCCCTTCCCCCCCCTTTTCTCTCCCTTCCCCCCCCTTTTCTCTCCCTCTCCCCCCCCTTTTCTCTCCCTTCCCCCCCCCTTTTCTCTCCCTTCCCCCCCCCTTTTCTCTCCCTTCCCCCCCCCTTTTCTCTCCCTTTCCCCCCCTTTTCTCTCCCTCTTCCCCCCCCCTTTTCTCTCCCTCTTCCCCCCTTTTCTCTCTCTCCCTCTCCCCCCCCTTTTCTCTCTCTCCCTCCCCCCCCCCTTTTCTCTCTCTCCCTCCCCCCCCCCTTTTCTCTCTCTCCCTCCCCCCCTTTTCTCTCTCTCTCCCTCCCCCCCTTTTCTCTCCCTCCCCCCCTTTTCTCTCCCTCTCCCTCCCCCCCTTTTCTCTCCCTCCCCCCCTTTTCTCTCCCTCTCCCTCCCCCCCTTTTCTCTCCCTCTCCCTCCCCCCCTTTTCTCTCCCTCTCCCCCCCTTTTCTTTCTCTCCCTCTCCCCCCTTTTCTCTCCCTCTCCCCCCCTTTTCTCTCTCTCTCCCCCCCCTTTTCTCTCTCTCTCCCCCCCCCCTTTTCTCTCTCTCTCCCCCCCCCCTTTTCTCTCTCTCTCCCCCCCCCCCTTTTCTCTCTCTCTCCCCCCCCCCCCTTTTCTCTCTCTCTCCCCCCCCTTTTCTCTCTCTCTCCCCCTCCCCCTTTTCTCTCCCCCCCCCCCAGCTCCCTTTGCTTTTGCTGCGCTCCTGATGGAGACGGGAAAATGCAGACAGTCCCTTGGAGCGAGGGGGCGGGGCCTGCGGGAAGGGGCGGGGCTGATGTTATAAAAGGTGGAACAGGAAGTAGCGGCGCAGCAGAGAGCGCGGAGCCTGAGACAGAGACAGAGGCAGAGAGAGAGCAGGTAGGGCCCCACCTCCTTCCCTCTCCCCCTCCCCCCCCTCCCCCTCCCCCCCCTCCCCCTCTCCCCCCTCCCCCTCCCCCCCCTCCTCTCCTCCCCCTCCTCCCCTCCCCCTCCTCCCTTCCCCCCTCTCCTCTCCCCCCCCCTCTCCTCTCCCCCCCCTCTCCTCTCCCCCCCCCTCTCCTCTCCCCCCCCCTCTCCTCTCCCCCCCCCCCCTCTCCTCTCCCCCCCCCCTCCTCTCTCCCCCCCCCCTCTCCTCTTCCTCCCCCCCCTCCTCTTTCCCCCCCCCCCTCCTCTTTCCCCCCCCCCTCTCCTCTTCCCCCCCCCCCTCTCCTCTTCCTCCCCCCCCTCTCCTCTTCCTCCCCCCCCTCTCCTCTTCCTCCCCCCCCTCTCCTCTTCCTCCCCCCCCTCTCCTCTCTCCCCCCCCCCTCTCCTC
The DNA here is from genome assembly GCF_047496795.1 of Chiloscyllium punctatum. Taxonomy (NCBI): domain Eukaryota; kingdom Metazoa; phylum Chordata; class Chondrichthyes; order Orectolobiformes; family Hemiscylliidae; genus Chiloscyllium; species Chiloscyllium punctatum. The sequence continues at coordinate 22,585,834 of NC_092759.1, read as the reverse complement.
TCTCCCCCCCCCCTCTCCTCTCTCCCCCCCCCTCTCCTCTTCCCCCCCCCCCTCTCCTCTCCCCCCCCCCCCCCTCTCCTCTCCCCCCCCCCCCCCTCCTCTCCCCCCCCCCTCTCCTCTCCCCCCCCCTCTCCTCTCCCCCCCCCTCTCCTCTCCCCCCCCCTCTCCTCTCCCCCCCCCCTCTCCTCTCCCCCCCCCCTCTCCTCTCCCCCCCCCTCTCCTCTCCCCCCCCCTCTCCTCTCCCCCCCCCCCTCTCCTCTCCCCCCCCCTCTCCTCTCTCCCCCCCCTCTCCTCTCCCCCCCTCCCCCCACCTCCCTTCCCCCACCTCCCTTCCCCCCCACTCCTCCCCCCTCCCCCCACCCCCACCCCACTCCTCCCCCCTCCCCCCACCCCACTCCTCCCCCCTCCCCCACCCCACTCCTCCCCCCACCCCACTCCTCCCCTCTCCCCTCTCCCACCCACTTCCTCTCCCCTCTCCCACCCACTTCCCCTCCCCTCTCCCACCTCTTTCCCCCCCCCATCCCCCCCGCCCACCCACTTCCCTCCCCTCTCCCACCTCTTTCCCCCTCCCCCCCCCCCCCCAATCCTTCCCCCCTCACACCTCCACTCCATCCTCTCTCCCCCTGAAGGGGCACTGGCTGAGGGAGGCTGCAGTATTATCTGAGGGAGGGGGGTGTCATGGCTGTGAGTGCTTTATTCCTGTCCCATCCTGATTCTCTCCGGGTGCAGCAATCTCAGACTGAATTAGGAAACTGTTAGCTTCTTTTAAACAAAGGAATATTAGTTATGACTCTCTGTACACGAGCCTCAGACTGTATTTTAAGATGTGTGATCTACAGCTCCACTGATTTGATGGGAACTTTGGGGGGAGGGTGTGCATTGGAGGGTTTTGCTGACCCTCTCCACTTGGCAAAGGGTCTCTGTCTGTCAGGAGAGGGGGGGGGGGGGGATTCATCTGATGGAGAGAGGCAACCATGTTTCTTGGGGGTCAGCTCTGTCCTACGTGCTCTGTGTTGGGAGAGTCCAACCTCTCTTCCCTCCCCCCTCCCCCTCGAGGCTCCTGACCCTGTTGCTTAACCTCATTCCTGAATCTATTCCCTGTTTGGAGGGAGGGGAAAGGGGAAGAACAGTCAGTGGTCCCAGGCCTTGAAGAGTTTGAACAAAGTGACTCGCTACATGTGACCGCTGACTCCCTTTGTCACTTCCTGCCAGTCAGTGACACTGGGCACCTCGTGTGGAGCTCTGAGGTTAATCCTCTCCCTGGAGAGTAAGGTCGCACATGCACCTCCCAGGGGGTGCTTGGGTAGTAATCAGTAACCCAGACTCCATCTTTGCTGTCTGTCTCTTGATGTTTTTAACCAGTGGGTAATTTCAGTTGCAGCAAAATGTCAATTGAGAAGATCCATGCCCGGGAAATCCTGGATTCCAGAGGGAATCCCACCGTTGAAGTGGACCTCTACACGGCCAAAGGTGAGTCTGACTGGCCTGAGATTGGAGAGAGGTTTGGGGGTGGGGGAGGTGGTGTGTGTGTGTGTGGTAGCAGATGGTGGGGGGTGGGGGTTCAGAATGGTGGGTGATTGGTTTGTGAAGGGGGGTGGGGGGGAGAGATCATGTGTAACATTGAGCTGGACAGTTGTGAGACATGTAAACAAAGTCCTTTATCATGTGATTGTATACCTGGCCACTGATTAATGAAGCCTTTGTCCTGATCGTGAGCTGTCTACTTTCAGGCCATTTCCGAGCGGCCGTACCGAGTGGGGCTTCCACAGGGATTTACGAAGCTCTGGAACTTCGTGATGGAGACAAGTCCAGGTACCTGGGTAAAGGTGAGTCAGCTGGCCTGGGGTTAAAAAGGTGCTGAGGGTGGAGCAGAGCAAGGAAACAGCTCCCTGTCTCTCCCCAGAGTCCGCGCTCTCCCCTGCAGTATTGGAGCAAGTGGGAGGTGTGGTGTGTTTGAGATGGCTTGGGATTTATGAAGCTGACCATCTGAATCACTTAAAGCCCTTTCCCCCAGGGCCATGAGGTTCAGTATTTTGACCCTTCACACACACAGGTGTGAATTGAATGGGTTGCTGAGGTGCCTTTAGCCGAGCAGAATCATAGAATCCCGACAGTGCGAAGACTCTATTCGGCCCTCTGAGACTGCACCCAAACCTCCAGAGAACATCCACCCCATCCCTGTGAACCTGTATTTCCCATGGCTCATCCCCTAACCTGCGCATCGCTGGACACTATGGGGCAATCTAGCATGGCCAATCCACCCTGACCTGTACATCTTTGGACTGTGGGAGGAAACCCACGCAGAGACAGGGAGAATGTACAAACCCCACACAGTCACCTGAGGGTGGAGGTGGGTCCCAGGTGCTGAGAGGCCACTGCTGGCCCTTCATTCTTGGAAACCTACGTTGTACTCCCTCCAAGACCAATGCATTCTTCCTAAACTGTGGTACTCTGGTCTGTTCAGCCCTCTACCTGGAGTGTAACCAAGGTTTTGTTACCCTGACATGGTTTATATTCCCAATCCCCAGGGTGCTGAGGCTAAATTAGCCAAATGCCGCATTGCAGTGATCACTTGTTGCAACCTGCAGTTGGTAGTTCAATTCGTCAGTCCAGTGCAAATATAATGCAATCGTTAGTTGCAGCCCTGTGTCTGACTGAGTAATGACCAGACTGGTTTCTGCCGGTAACTGAGTGTAAATTCTACCCCTCCCCCATTCACATTCCACTTGTTCTGCAGTCTGGACCAGCTGCTGTATTCGCTCGGAGTTACTGTCTGTAAATCCATCTTGAGTGTCACTATCTCCTCCGTAACACAATGGGGAGTGTCTTCTGTTTGTTGGGCTTGACTTGACTTGAATTGATGATTCAGTGTAAGGGGCTCCCCCACAGGGTTGGAATAAATCAGCTCGCTGACCCCATGGAAGGTCATAGCCAGCTGCTATACAAGAGCCCGACTCTTTGGGTCATCTGCTCGCTGTTCATTTCTCTTTCTCTCGGTTTGCAGGAGTACTGAAGGCTGTTGAGAACATCAATAAACACATTGGCCCAGCGTTGATTGAGAAGGTAATGTGCCACTGAGTGTAAACGTGGTTCTCTTTGCACAGCCTTCTCGATTCAGCTGAGTCACACCAGGCTGACACTGCCCTGCAGTTCCCCCCCAGTTTATAATCTGCTGAAGATAGCACACTGAACCCCAGGGCTCACTGATCAGGTGTGTCCCCACCCCACCCCACCCCACCCACCCCCAGTAAAGTAAAACCTCTGAGTGGGAATATGAGGACAGTAGGCCATTTAAGGAGGTAAAAACAATGACTGCAGATGCTGGAAACCAAATTCAGGATTAGTGGTGCTGGAAGAGCACAGCAGTTCTCCTCTTTCCCACCTTCCCCCCCCCCCCCCCCCCCCAACCTATCACCTTCATCCCCTCCCCCACTCCCCTATTGTACTCACCTTCTCCCCAGCCCCACCCTCCTCTCACTTATCTCCCCACACTTCAGACTCTCTGCCTGTATTCCTGATGAAGGGCTTTTGCCTGAAACGTCGATTCTCCTGCTCCTCAGATGCTGCCTTATCTGCTGTGCTTTTCCAGCACCACTCTAATTCAGAGTAGGCTATTTAAACCTGTTCCACCACTAATGAGACTTTGACAGATCTGTGGTCCAACTCCATTGTTCTCCCTTTGGCCAATATCCCTTGTATCTTTGCTTAACAAAAGTGTCTGTATCTCTGATTGAGCATCAGCTGCCATTTTGTATAAGAGTTCCGATTCTCCTGCCCTTTGTGTGTTGAGCCTCCTAACATCTCTCCTGAACAATCTGATCCTAATTGTCCTTGTTCTAGAATTCCCAAAGAGCAGAAATAATTTACCTACTGTCTTCTCCTGTTAATATCTTGAAGACATTGATCAGATCACCCCTTAATCTTCTAAATTCTTGAGAAAACCATTCTCATTTATATTATGTTCTCATAACGTCCAGGTATAATTCCTGTAAGCCGTGTGATTTGCCCTCCAGGGTTACCGAATCCTTCCTATGATCTGGTACCCAGATCTTTACTCAGTCATCCAAGTAACCAGGGTCTTGGAACACTGACTCGCTTTATGCTCCCTGTCTCATGGTGCTGAGGCTAAATGAGCCCAATATCACACTGTAGTTCTCACTTTCACAATCCGCAGTATTGAACACCAAATGTTCAACTTACTCTTTTGCAGAAAGTGAATGTACTTGAACAGGAAAAGATCGATGAGCTGATGTTGCACCTGGATGGAACAGATAATAAATGTGAGTGTGGGTCGGAGGGTCTTGCCTGGGAAACATTCTGAACTGCTTTACTTTGTCTGGCCTAGGCTCAGAAAGGGCTGTGGTGATCTCTCTCTCTCTCTCTCTCTCTCTCTAGCTAAGTTTGGTGCCAATGCCATTCTGGGTGTCTCCCTGGCAGTTTGCAAAGCTGGTGCGAAGGAGAAGGGGGTGCCACTGTATCGCCATATTGCTGACCTTGCTGGCAATAAGGATCTTGTCCTCCCAGTCCCGGTGAGTCTGTTATTCCCTGCCTGTGGGAGTAGCTTGCAATTCCTGCATTATCCACCTCTCCTCCTAAAACCACACTGACATATCACTGAGATGCCCCACCAAACATTCCCAGAACCAGGACAGCATGGGATTAGATACAGAGTAAAGCTCCTTCTGCACCGTCATCTTCAGACATTCCCTGGATAGGGACAGCGGAGTAAAGTTCAGAGTAATGCCCCCTCTATTCTTTAAAGTAAACGTTCCTTACTGTCCCCATCAAACATTCCTAGGTCACGGGCAGCATGGGATTGGGCACAAGGTATCAGAAATGCCAATGAACAAACTTCAGAAAGTCCCAAAAGTGCACCTTAACTGTAAATGAACTAAATCATTCCAAAGCCAGAAATTGATCTTTGAATTAATGAGTAATTAATAAAGTCATGATAGGCAACCAATTTACCAAAAATCCTTTTAGCATTTGTAGTTCTGAAGTGGAGCTAGAGACAAGTTAAGCTTCAAGTTGTGATTACTAGGGATAGGGTTGGGTCTGTTCTAAGTTAGGGAGTTGTGTATAACTAATACCGAACTTGTGCTGAGCTCTCACCTCTTTCCAACTGGTATAGATTTATATATTTAGAATGGTCCAGCATAGTACAGGCCCTTCGGCCCTTGATGTTGTGCTGACCTTCATTGTAGCATCATTCATGGGCCTAACCAAGAGTCACTTAAATGTCCCGAATGTCTCTGACTCTACTCCCACTGCTGGTAGTGCACTCTGCGTGCCCACCACTCTCTGGTAAAGAACCTACCTCTGACATTTCCCCTCAACCTTCCTCCAGTCACCTCAAAGCAATGTCCTGCAGGTGATAGTCGCCATTTTGATCAAAGTGTGGCTGCAGTGAGTTGTGAAGAGGACGTGAAAATACAACTGGATATGAAAAGGTTTGGACAGTAACCAAAAGGAGTATCAGCTGGGAAACTGTCCATTTTAGCAGGAAGAATAGAAAGGACTCCTTGTCAGTGCTAAGAGATTGCAGAGCTTGGAGATGCAGAGGGAATTGATGTCCTTGTTACCAAATCATGAAAGGTTAGTACACAGGTGCAGAAGTAATTAGGAGAGCTAGTGCAATCGACTAACCTCGATTATCCAAAGTTCAGCTTATCTGAACAAGATCAGAAGGTCCCGATGCTTGGCTGATCTGTTATCAGGCATTCAATTATCCCAACACCATACTCCCCACCCGTGCTGTTTGGATAAGCAAGGTTCCTCGAATTGCAAGAGGAAATTAAATTCAAAAGTAGTGAGGTACTAAAGGGCACTGTGGCTAAATCTGGGCTACTGTGTACAGTATAAATCACCTTCATTAAGCAAAGGTTGTAAATATATTGAAAGTAGTTAGACAAGGCTTACCAGACTAAAAACGGGAATGGGCGAATTATTTTGAGACCGGTTAGACAGACTGAACTCTTATCTGCTGGAGTGGAGTAAGGGTTGACTTGATTGAAACATGTTAGATTCGGAGGGGTCTTAACTTGGGGGGGGTGAGGGGGGCAGGAAACATAGGGACACCATTGAACCCTTGAGCCGCTCAGCTACCCAATAAGATCATGGCCAATCAGTGGCCTATGTTTGCTGTGGGGCCCATATCCCTTAACACTTTGGTTTCATGGGAATTTGTCTAAGTTAGATTAAATTTAACTATTGAATTAGCGTTGACTGCCATTTGAGGAAGTGTTTGAAATTTCCACCACTGTTGTAGAACTGCTTTGTAAGGTTTCCTGAATGGCCTGGTCCAAATTCCAACGACTAAGCCCCTGCTTCTAGAATTGTCAACCAATGGGAATGGTTTATCTTTACCTACAGTCCTTCCCTGCTAAGACTTGGTTCAGATCACCTCTTAACCCTTGAAACAGGCCTCATTTGTCTAATCGCTCCTCATAACCTCCCAGAAAACCAGCTATTTTTCTTGTAAACCTTTAGAGTAACCAGCTCTGGGGCCACAACGTTCTTCCTAATAGGTTTCTAAGAGGGGTCTAATTAGGGATTTGTACAACCATCTCCATAAAGCACAAGACCCAGCAGCAGGACTAGGCCGTCTGACCCCTCGAGCCTGCCCCCCCCCCCCCCCCCCCCATTCAATAAGATCGTAGACCTCGCTCCACCTACCCGCCCTCGCACCATAACCCTTCATTCCTTCACTGTTCAAACATCTCTCTTTATCTTAAAAACATTCAACAATGAAGCCTCAGCTGCTTCCCTGGGGCAGGGAATTCCACAGATTCCCAACCCTCTTGGGGAAGGAGTTCCTCCTCAGCTCAGTCTGAAATCTGCTCCCCCCCCCCTTAGTTTGAGGCCCTGCCCCCGAGTTCTGGAAACAGCCTCCTGCTTTGATCTTATCTCTTCCCTTCATCAGTTTAGATCGTGTTATAAGATATCCCTAATTTTTCTAAATTCCAATGAATATAATCCCAATTTACTCAGTCTCTCCTCATAAGCCAACCCAGTTGACTCTAGAATCAACCCGGTGAACCTCCTCTGCAACTGCTCCAGTGCCAGGACATCCTTTCTCAAGTAAGGAGTCTAACCCTGTCCTCAAGGCCAGCATTTCATTGGCCACCTTGACCATTTTCTGATCCTCTTTGTGACATTTTAAAGAGCTATGCACCTGAATCTCATTGGACACTGTTCCTCCAGGACGCTGTAACCCTGTCTGTCCCTTGTTCCCCCTACAGGCCTTCAATGTGATCAATGGGGGTTCCCATGCTGGGAACAAGCTAGCCATGCAGGAGTTTATGATTCTGCCCGTTGGTGCTGCCACCTTCAAGGAAGCAATGCGGATTGGTGCAGAGGTCTACCACAACCTGAAGAACGTCATCAAGGCCAAGTATGGGAAAGATGCCACCAATGTGGGTGATGAGGGAGGATTTGCCCCCAACATCCTGGAGAACAATGAAGGTAACAGGCACACACAACGCACCAACCTTCCCTTCCTCTACCCACCTCGCTGACCTCCCTGGTAGGAGGTCAGCCTCTCCTGTCTGCCCTGGGAATGGCTTGGGAATTTACCGAGGACCCCAGCGTTGTCAATCCTCAACTCAGTGAGAATTCACACTGTCTGCAACTGAAATTCGTCTTCCACTCCCCACTCCCACCATCTTCTTCCCCCCCCCCCCCCCCCCCCCCCCCCCCCAAAAATATCCACGCGGGTGGGTTTGACCAAAATGAACCCAGATCACTTGCTGCCTGTGTACTGGGCACTGAATTGGGGCTGCTTCCTGGGAATGTGTTAATCTGAATTCGAAGACATTTCCTGAGCAGTCCTGAACTCCTGCAGAGAGTAGCAGGACACCGGCTGGATATTCTGTCTTAGTGCTGTCGCTAAGTGACAGAGCCACAGGGCTGATGAGTGGCCAGACTAGCTTTCAGAGGCTCATGTTCTGTTTCACGCTGCCCTCTCCAAATGTCAAGACCTAACTTTAGCTGCAGGAGCAGTAACAGAATCTGAGGTGCTGGGCGTCGAACTGCAACCTTCAGATAAAATACCATGGTCTGAGAGCTCAAGGATCTGAAATAAACGCAGAAAATGGCAGGCTCACAGCTGGGAGCTGGAATGTCAATGGGAAAGAGTTCAGTTCTGTTTTACGGAGGGGGGGGGAGAGCTGGGATCTCACTGCACATGGAGGGAACTGTTTAAGATGGAATCATAAATCTGATACAGGTGCTCTCCCCCTCCCCCTTTTTCTTTGCTCCCATCCCCAATGACTGATTTTTTTTTATAACTCTGAAAGATCTGTAATGCTGGAGTACTTCATGTTTCTAATTTATTTTTCCTAAGAATTTGTATTTAAGAATCTGTACCTAGGTATCTTTGTACCGAAGTGGCAACTTGTAATCGTTTCACTCCACTGCACCCATTTGAGTTATGTGACAATTGAATGAATTTAATTCTCTCCTCCGCTCCCCCCACCCCCCCAACCCCGAGAGTGCAGCAAAGGGTTAAATTTTCTTAAAAACCAAAGGAACTGTGGATGCTGTAAATCAGAAACAAAAAGTACTGGGGAAGCTCAGCAGGTCTGGCAGCGTCTGGGTAGAGCAATCAGTTAACATTTTGGGTTTGTGACCCTCCTTTGTTCCTTCCTTCCACTCTGCAGCTCTGGAGTTGCTGAAGACTGCAATTGAGAAGGCCGGTTATACCGACAAGATTATCATTGGGATGGATGTGGCAGCCTCTGAGTTCTGCCGCAAAGGACAATATGACCTGGATTTCAAGTCTCCCGACGATCCTAGCCGCTACATCTCTGGGGAGAAGCTGGGCGATCTGTATAAATCCTTCATCAATAACTACCCTGGTAAGGGGAGGATGGGGAGGTGGGTGTTTAGGAAGTCCTACTTCAAGAGTGAACTATACTGTAAACAGAAGAGCCTTGGGAAACGTTGAGCAGAGAGATCTGGGAGTGCAGGTCCATTATCCACCTGTGCAGCAACCTTCAGGGTACAGAGTGGTCAAGAAGGCATATAGTAGGCTTGCCTTTATTGGACGGGGTACTGAGTATAAGAGCTGGCAGGTCATGGTAAAATTGGACAAGACATTGGTTCGGCCACATTTAGAATACTGTGTACAATTCTGGTCGCCACATTATCAAAAGGATGTGGACGCTTTGGAGAGGGTGCAGAGAAGGTTTGTGAGGATGTTGCCTGGTATGGAAGGTGCTGGCTATGAAGAGCGGTTAGGATTGTTTTCATTAGAAAAAAGGAGATTGAGGGGGGACCTGATTGAGGTTTACAAAATCATGAAGGGTATAGACAGGGTGGATAGAGACGAGCTTTTTCCCAGGGTGAGGGATTCAATAACGAGAGGTCACGCTTTCAAGGTGAGAGGTGGAAGGTTTGAGGGGGATACTCACGGCAAGTACTTCACACTGAGGGCGGTGGGAGTTTGGAACGCGTTGCCAGCAGAGGTGGTAGAGGCAGGCATGGGAGATTCATTTAAGGTGCGTCTGGACAGATGCATGGAGTAGGTGGGTTTGAATGGACAGTGGATTTGAATCGGCTCAGGCTTGGAGGGCCGAAGGGCCTGTTCCTGGGCTGTACATTTTCTTTGTTCTAAGACCCTGGGCTGGTGCTGGTGCTGACTCTCCCTCCCTCTCCTTTTTTAGTTATGTCCATTGAAGATCCCTTTGACCAGGATGACTGGGAAAACTGGTCCAAGTTCACCTCTAGTGTGTCCATTCAGATTGTGGGAGATGACCTGACTGTCACAAACCCCAAACGCATCCAGACAGCGGTGGATAAGAAAGCTTGCAACTGTCTCTTGCTGAAGGTCAACCAGATTGGAACGGTCTCGGAGTCCATCAAGGCGTGAGTGATTATTCATTCAGTGAGTGTTGGGGGAGGAAGGGAAGGGGATGTGTGCACGTTGCACAATCTGAAGTGGTGGCTTGTTGTTGCTCTGATGACTATGTTCAGTCTACCTCTGAATTGGGGGACATGGCACAGTCCCATGGGGAAAGAGCATGGCCAAAGCCGGTGGTTCTAAATGGATAGCTTTCAGGGATTGCATTACAGATGTGATGGGCTGAATGGCTGTCTGCTGTCACTGAACCCCCTGGTCAGAGAAGGAACCTCTACAGAAATCAGGATAGTAATTGGGGTTAGGGTGCATCCACTGCAAATGTCACAAACCATATGGGAGTGAGGAGGGTGGGGCAGGGAATGCTGACCTTTCCAAACCTTGCTATTTTGGGATTGTCTGAAACTGGAGACTCTCTCAGGAAAGGGGAGAGTGCACACAACTCTGCATGTGGGTAATCACTGGGCAGAGTGGTGACAGTATTAGCGCCAGCACTGTCTGCTTCACTGCTGTATTCCCCTGGATTTTGTTTTTTAAAAAGCCTGTCTCTGCGCACTCACTCCTCACCCTGTAAAGGAAGCTGCAGATTTTTAAAAAGTGGCCAAATCAATGCAGTATCCTTAAACACCGTGAGAACAGGTGCAGCATGGGATTGGCTACAGCTCCATCTACACTGTAACTCTCTCCCCTTTCCTTTCCTTTCCTTCAGCTGTAAACTGGCTCAGACTAATGGCTGGGGAGTGATGGTGAGTCACCGCTCTGGGGAGACAGAGGATCCTTTCATTGCTGACCTGGTTGTAGGTCTCTGCACTGGCCAGGTGAGTGTGTGACCTCCTTCGTGGGGGATGAGGGCTGTCTCGTGAGTTCTGAAGCTGGTTCTTTTTTTCTCTCTGGTGTAGGCTGGTTCTGCAAAGCACTGGGTAACCCCTCTCCCTCTTCCCTCTCTTTTAGATTAAGACTGGGGCTCCGTGTCGCTCTGAACGTCTAGCTAAGTACAACCAGCTGATGAGGTGAGTAATACTCAGGTGGAAGAATTCTGCAGACATTGTAATATGGGGGCCTCTTTTTGAAGATGGGTGTTTGGAGGGTCATACCAAACACCAGGAGCAGAGAATCCTGAGAGCACTAGGAATAACTGGACCTTATCAGAGTTTGATCTTGTATCCCTCAATCTCATCCCACATCTATTTGCTGCTCCCTATCCTGGAGAATTCTCGTTATCCTTGTTGTAACTAATGGCTGGTGTTTCACCATCTGGGTACATTATTTTTAGTCTTGTATGAGATTTGCACCAAGCAATCCCAGTCCAGGCAACAGCCTCTGTCAGTGTTTGTGGGTAGTCATGTGTACTAACCCTGAATTTGGTGGGGAAAGGGGTTGCAGGGGAAGCGGGTAAGTCTGAGAATTGCAGGTGTTGAACATGAACCAAATTCCTTTTTGTGGTTTTTTTTGTGCAGGATTGAGGAGGAGCTGGGAGAGAAAGCCAAGTTTGCTGGTCGCAACTTCCGGAAACCACTGTGAAAGCCTGATCTGCTTCCCTCGGAGATGTAGGGAGCAGCATCCAGTCGTCATAACCCCTCACTCCACTCTCCTGAAGACTGCTCTCTCTCTGATCCACCACCATCACCAGTTGTCTCCTCTCCACCTGTCCTACGGCTCCCCTGCAAAGGCTTCCAGTCAAATCTAGATGTCGCTTTGTAATCAGGATGTGATGTGTTGGTGAATAAAGTGCTTGTGTCACTCAGACCTGTCTGTCTATCCTCTGGGTGGTTTCATTGCTGTTCCCTCCCCTATTAATATGCAGAAGTATGGTAAGCAGATTGAGCTTCAGTGGACACGACAGTACTTCCAGCTGTGCCTTGTACAGGTTTAAGCAAACTCTCCGTTCATTATTTCAAAGGGAGGGGTTACAACAGGTTAACATTCTGGGGAAAAGGCAGGCTCAATAAACCAGTTTCACTGGTTAGGGGAATTCTTCAGAGGGGCATGGTTGAGATTTTGGACTAGACTGTTCAGGAGAGATGTTTTGGAAGCATTAATATACACGCTCCAGGAATGGCAGTGGGATGCTATATAATTTGTTAATCTGTTTTGTTCAGCAAAGGACTAGAGATCTAGGCCAAAGGCAGCTAAATGGAGTTCAGCCACAGATGAGCCATGATCTCACTGAGTGGCCTACTCCAGTTCCAATGCTCTTATCCCTTGTACAAAAGTTTATTAAATCACAGCCAGGCTTTCAACAGCCCCAGGCTGAACATTTATACTTTTTAAAAAAGGGACTGTTACTGGGTCACCAGCAGCTTTTCTTTGTCCTGTACAGATTAGTTTACAATCCCAAGCTTGTCCCTGCATTCACCGTCAACTTGGACCACTACATCTTCTCATTGGCTCGTTCAATAAATCCCATCACTTCACAACTTACTGTGAAGATGCCCCTATTATTCTCCCTCTGCATTCACTGTTGGCATAATTTCAAAATTTGCAGATGAGGCAAAGTCCAGGAGAGCACTGATATTTCTAGCAGCACCTAGAGAATAACACCAGACAATCTCCAGTCTGATACAGAATAAAATACTGCTGACTTTCACTGCCTTAGACAATCCTGCAGCCATGAGCTTCAGGCCTGATTGGAGGGTTATCATCTCCTCCTGGGACAGGTCAATACCAACAGTTTGTAGATCAGAGTGGTGCTGGAAAAGTACAGCAGGCCAGGGAGCATCTGAGAAGCAGGAAAATCAACGTTTTGGGCAAAAGCCCCTCATCAGGAATAGAGGCAGGAAGCTTCCAGGGTGGAGAGAGAAATGGGGGTGGGGATGGAGGTGATAGGTCAGAGCGGAGGGTGGAGTGGATCAGTGGGAAGGGAGATTGGCAGGTAGGACAGGTCATGGGGACTGTGCTGAGCTGGAAGGTTGGAACTGGGGTAAGATGGGGGGTGGGGAAATGAGGAAACTGGTGAACCCTGGGTTGGAGGGTCCCGCCAGCCACACCTGAATCCTCATCTACAGGACAGCGGTCTCTCAAAGCAGGGAGTGCTGCAGCTCCAACAACACTCAAGAAGCTCAACACCATCCAGGGACAAAGCAGCCCCCGCTGGATTGGCCCCCCACCCACAAACACCCCCTCCCTCCCTTACCCACCGATGCTCAGTAACAGCAGTGTGTACCAGCTACAAGATGCACTGCAGAAACTCACCAAAGATCCTCAGGCAGCACCTTCCAAACCCACGGCCACTTCCATCTAGAAGGACAAGGGGCAGCAGGTACATGGGAACCCCACCCCCTGCAAGTTCCCCTCCAAGCCCCTCACCATCACTATTCCTGAAAATCACCCTGCCACCCACTCCTCTCCACAGCACACAGACTGCAGTGGTTCAGGTAGCTCACTGCCACCAACACATACAAAACCAGCACACCAGAAAAGCCTTCTGAGAGAATGTTAGAAATTATTGTTTATTTGCGAAAAGATAAAATGATTTCAGCAACTAACTGATACCAAGCATCTCAAAGGATGATAATTTACATTCAAACACAGCAGATAAAAGGGAAAACTCCATTCAAAATGGTTGCAAGTTAGATTCTGAAGGCAATGAGAGAGACAGTAGCTGTTCTGGCCAGGGAACTCCCCTCTCTCTCTCTCTGTCACCAGGAGCTGATTAACACCATCACACAAGCTGGGGGATTGAGCAGACAGACAGAGACAAACAGGACAGGGACGGGGCAGCACTGGAGTCCCAGCTGAGGGGGTGGGGGAGCACAGTTTGGAAACTTGGCATGGGGGGAGCAAAATGCTGAGTTTAGTGTTTTTCGTTGACTCAACGATAACACTCAGAGGCAGCAATTTCAGTGGTTAATGAGTTTAAGCAAGAGTTGTCCACATCAGAACACTGCTTTCCTTAAAGCTTTAAGAGTTGCACAACACAAAGACCTCAGATTAAAACCTTTGTCTGCTTCCCCCCCACTCTAACAGCACTGACCATAATTGAGGATTCCCCCAGTTAACGGTAGACCAGGGGGAAGGGGGTCGATAATCAAGGAAAAGACAACTAGGTGAATATGACAGAGACTAAAGTTCCCCTTGTGCAGTTCACAGGAACCTGGTCCAGGCACAAAGACCAAGGTTTCTGGGTTTAGACACAGATCCCCACAATCCCAACTTGCTACATCCCCCCTCTCCCAAACTGCAGTCTCAATGCTACCCATCTCAGCCCCACATCCCGAGGAACACAGCATGGTTGTAACTGCAGCAATCAGGGCCATTGTCACCCTGATAGAGGTCTCAGCTCCTGAAGGAGATTCACACCTCGGCCTCAACCCCGAGCTACTGTCCACTCGACCCGCCTGTTCCTTCATCCGACAGTTTCAGCTTCTTCTTGGCCCTGATCTCATTCATTGCTTCTTCAATCGAGCGCGTGTCCCTCTTGTTGGTTGTGGGCACTGAGGGTGGGAACAGAGGCGGGGTAAGTGAAGGAGAAACACCAGATAGAAGACACAGATACAGACACGCATAGGGGCACACACACACTCAGATACAGACATAGACACACACACACACAGAGACACATAGGGGCACACACTCTCAGATACAGACATAGACACATAGGGGCACACACTCTCAGATACAGACAGGGGCACATAGATACAGACACACAGGGGCACATACACACTCAGATACAGGTACACGCAGAGACACAAAGGCACACACACTCTCAGATACAGACACACACAGGCACACACACTCTCGGATACAGACACACAGACACATAGGGGCACATACAGGTACACGCAGAGACACAAAGGCACACACACTCTCAGATACAGACACACACACAGACAACATAGAGGCACACACACAGACACATACGGGCACACACACACTCAGATACAGGTACAGATACACGCACAGGGGCACATACACTCAGATACAGGCACACGCAGAGACATGCATGGGGCACACACTCAGACACGCATAGGGACACACACACAGATACAGGCACACTCAGATGCAGGCACACGCAGAGACATGCATGGGGCACACATTCTCAGATACAGGCACACAGACACGCATAGGGGCACACACAGATACAGGCACATGCAGAGACACACACACACTCAGATACAGACACGTAGGGGCACACATTCTCAGATACAGGCACACAGACACGCATAGGGGCACACACAGATACAGGCACATGCAGAGACACACACACACTCAGATACAGACACGTAGGGGCACACACTCTCAGATACAGGTACACGCAGAGACACATAGGGGTACATACACTCTCAGATACAGACACACACACACACACAGAGACACACACAGACACATAGGGGCGCACACACTCTCAGATACAGGTACAGGTACACACAGAGACACGCATAGGGGCACACACACACTCAGATACAGGCACAGAGACACAAATATGGGCAGATACACTCTCAGACAGGCACTCGCAGAGACATATAGGGGCACACATACTCTCAGTTACAGACACACACACAGACACACGTAGGGGCACACACACTCTCAGATGCAGGCACACAGGGGCACATACCTCACAGATACAGGCACACGCAGAGACACACAGGGGCACACACTCAGATACAGGCACACACAGACATGCATAGGGGCATATGCACTCTCAGATACAGACACACAGACACATGGGCACAGTCTCAGATACAGGCACACAGAGACACACATAGGGGCACACACACACTCAGATACAGGCACACAGAGACACACATAGGGGCACACACACTCTCAGATACAGGCGCACGCAGAGAGACAGAATGCTGTGCATGTGCACAGCTTTGGAACATTGCTCAGTAGCTGCTGATATGTCACATGTAGCTGCACACCGTAACACCGCGAGCAGTACTCTGCCTCAATGTCAGCCCTGCAGACATTATCATCACCATCTTCGCTAGTGAGTTCAGTACATGCTCTCGGCTACATTCTTGCAACGTGGCTTTTCCCAGTGCTACTGATAGGAGTTTTATTCAACAAGGACGGAGATTTGAGGGGGTATTAGAACAGAGCAAAGAAGACATCTTAAAGCAGGTGACACAGGCGGACACAGCAAAGCAGAGAGGTTGAAGAAGTTTAGGGATTCGAAGGGTTAAGATCCAGAAAGCTGACAGCACAGCGGATACACCCAGAATTCGGGGATGTCCAGGGAGGCTGGAATCAGAGGAAACCAGAGATCTTGGCGGGTTTAGGAGATTTCAGCTGTCAACCATTGGGAGTTACCAGACTAGGATTCTAATCACGGGATTGGTGAGTGTGAAAGTTAAATAGATACCCAGGAGCGAGTTATAGACGGAATCTAATCGAGGGGTTCGGGGTAGTTTATATATAGAATAACAGGTATCCAGGATTGAGTTACAGACGGGATTCTAATCACGGGGTTCGGGGTAGTTTATATATAGAATAACAGCTACCCGGGAGGGAGTTATAGAGTGGAATCTAATTGAGGGGTTTGGGAACGTTCATATATAGAATGTATGATATATATCCAACAAAGATGTATCCCAGTGAAGATGAAGGAGTACATAAAGAGGATACAGTTAACCAGGGAATTAAGTATAACATCAAGTCGAAACAAAACGCGTACAATGTGGCAAAGATTACTGGTAAGTCAGGAAAGCTTTCAAAACAAAAAGGTGAGAAAGATATAATAGAAATATTGAGGAAGTAAACTTCCTGGAGAAACTAGCAGGCAATATCAAAGCAGGGAGAGCTTCTTTACCTATATCCAAAATGAACAAAGACCTCTTAGAGAACGAGGCTGGGCAAACAGTAATGAGAGGGGAAGGCAGGAAATGGTAGGGAAGGTGAATAAAGACTCTGCATCAGTCTCCACTTTGGAAGGTACTAACAGCATTCCAAACCTTCTAAATATTCAAAGGGCAAAAAGGAGGAGAGGAAATAAACATAACAACTATCAGAGAGAAGCTCCTCTGGAAATTAATCGAGGTAAAGACTGTCATGTCACCTGGGCCTGAGAGTGTCATAGAGATGTACAGCATGGAAACAGACCCTTCGGTCCCACCCGTCCATACCAACCAGATATCCCAACCCAATCTAGTCCCACCTGCCAGCACCCGGCCCCTATCCCTCCAAACCCTTCCTATTCATATACCCATCCAGATGCCTCTTAAATGCTGTAATTGTACCAGCCTCCACCACTTCCTCTGGCAGCTCATTCCATACACGTACCACCCTCTGCGTGAAAAAGTTGTCCCTTAGGTCTCTTTTATATCTTTCCCCTCTCACCCTAAACCTATGCCCCTCTAGTTCTGGACTCCCCGACCCCAGGGAAAAGACTTTGTCTATTTATCCTATCCATGCCCCTCATAATTTTGTAAACCTCTATAAGGTCACCCCTCAGCCTCCTACACTCCAGGGAAAACAGCCCCAGCCTGTTCAGCCTCTCCCTATAGCTCAGATCCTCCAACCCTGGCAACATCCTTGTAAATCTTTTCTGAACCCTTTCAAGTTTCACAACATCTTTCCGATAGGAAGGAGACCAGAATTGCACGCAATATTCCAACAGTGGCCTAACCAATGTCCTGTACAGCCGCAACATGACCTCCCAACTCCTGTACTCAATACTCTGACCAATAAAGGAAACCATACCAAACACCTTCTTCACTATCCTATCTACCTGTGACTCCACTTTCAAGGAGCTATGATCCTGCACTCCAAGGTCTCTTTGTTCAGCAACACTCCCTAGGACCTTACCATTAAGTGTATAAGTCCTGCTAAGATTTGCTTTCCCAAAATGCAGCACTTCACATTTATCTGAATTAAACTCCATCTGCTACTTCTCAGCCCATTGGCCCATCTGGTCCAGATCCTGTTGTAATCTGAGATAACCCTCTTCGCTGTCCACTACACCTCCAATTTTGGTGTCATCTGCAAACTTACTAACTGTACCTGTTATGTTCACATCCAAATCATTTATGTAAATGACAAAAAGTAGAGGACCCAGCACCGATCCTTGTGGCACTCCACTGGTCACAGGCCTCCAGTCTGAAAAACAACCCTCCACCACCACCCTCTGTCTTCTGCCTTTGAGCCAGTTCTGTATCCAAATGGCTAGTTCTCCCTGTATTCCATGAGATCTAACCTTGCTAATCAGTCTCCCATGGGGAACCTTGTCGAACACCTTACTGAAGTCCATATAGATCACATCTACTGCTCTGCCCTCATCAATCCTTTTTGTTATATCTTCAAAAAACTCAATGAAGTTTGTGAGGCATGATTTCCCATGCACAAAGCCATGTTGACTATCCCGAATCAGTCCTTGCCTTTCCAAATACATGTACATCCTGTCCCTCAGGATTCCCTCCAACAACTTGCCCACCACTGAGGTCAGGCTCACTGGTCTATAGTTCCCTGCCTTGTCCTTACCACCCTTCTTAAACAGTGGCACCACGTTTGCCAACCTCCAGTCTTCCGGCACCTCACCTGTGACTATCGATGATACAAATATCTCAGCAAGAGGCCCAGCAATCACTCCTCTAGCTTCCCACAGAGTTCTCGGGTACACCTGATCAGGTCCTGGGGATTTAACCACCTTTAACAGTTTCAAGACATCCAGCACTTCCTCCTCTGTAATCTGGACATTTTGCAAGATGTCACCATCTATTTCCCTCCAGTCTATATCTTCCATATCCTTTTCCACAGTAAATACTGATGCAAAATATTCATTTAGTATCTCCCCCATTTTCTGTGGCTCCACACAAAGGCCGCCTTGCTGATCTTTGAGGGGCTCTATTCTCTCCCTAGTTACCCTTTTGTCCCTAATATACTTGTAAAACCCCTTTGGATTCTCCTTAATTCTATTTGCCAAAGCTATCTTATGTCCCCGTTTTGCCCTCCTGATTTTCCTCTTAAGTATACTCCTACTGCCTTTATACTCTTCTAAGGATTCACTCGATCTATCCTGTCTATACCTGACATATGCTTCCTTCTTTTTCTTAACCAAACCCTCAATTTCTTTAGTCATCCAGCATTCCCTATACCTACCAGCCTTCCCTTTCACCCTGACAGGAATATACTTTCTCTGGATTCTTGTTATCTCATTTCTGAAGGCTTCCCATTTTCCAGCTGTCCCTTTACCTGCAAACATCTGCCTCCAATCAGCTTTTGAAAGTTCTTGCCTAATACCATCAAAATTGGCCTTTCTCCAATTTAGAACTTCAACTTTTAGATCTGGTCTATCTTTTTCCATCACTATTTTAAAATCTAATAGAATTATGGTCACTGGCCCCAAAGTGTTCCCCCACTGACACCTCAGTCACCTGCCCTGTCTTATTTCCCAAGAGTAGGTCAAGTTTTGCACCTTCTCTAGTCGGTACATCCACATACTGAATCAGAAAATTGTCTTGTACACACCTCACAAATTTCTCTCCATCTAAACACTTAACACTATGGCAGTCCCAGTCTATGTTTGGAAAGTTAAAATCTCCTACCATAACCACCCTATTATTCTGTGGGATACATTCTGGGAATATTAAATGAAGTAGCTGGCAGAGGCAGTGAAAGCAATCTCCCAATAATCCTTAAGTGTTGAAAAAACCCCAGAGGATTGTAAAACTGCCAATGTTATACCTTTATTTGCAAAAGAGAGGCACCAAAACTGAAAACAAATTAGCTTAACATCTAAGGTGGGGAAAATGTTAAAAGTTTATGATAAAGGATGGAACAACAAGGCATTTAGAAATACATAACATGATCCAACAGAGACAGCGTGTCCTCAGAAAGGGGAAAGCATGTCTAAAACATTCTTAGATGGAGTACCAAGCAGGATCCAGAAAGGGGAAGCAGTGATATAATTTAGGTGATATATTTGAATTTCTAAAAAAGCAATCCGTAATGTCTACACGTTCAACTACTTAACA
This sequence comes from Chiloscyllium punctatum, assembly GCF_047496795.1. Classification (NCBI taxonomy): domain Eukaryota; kingdom Metazoa; phylum Chordata; class Chondrichthyes; order Orectolobiformes; family Hemiscylliidae; genus Chiloscyllium; species Chiloscyllium punctatum. The sequence goes on along the minus strand of NC_092759.1, from coordinate 22,566,064 downwards.
ACAAACCAGCCCATAGCTAGAGTATTCCCTATAGTTACGAGTTTTTGTGGGTCTCTCTCTCTTATAAAGGTATTACATCGGCATGTATTACATTACATCAAAGTCTAAGGGTAATTGGGCGATTACTACCAGTGCACCCACTGTCTCGGCAGTTATTTCTTTCCATTAAGGAAACCATCAGAGAACAGAGTTGGGAGTAAGGAGACCATTTCCAGGATGGTGAGCAGTGTCGGGAGCTGCAGGTGTTTACAATATACAGACCTGGGAACCACTGACACCAGCCCATCCAAACTGGAGGAGCAGCACCCGGGAAGGTGTCAGGCACCTCGAGACTAGCCATCGGAAACAGGGAAAGGAGCGCGCTGCTGCACCAACACCCCACCCACCCCCTTCCCATGACCACCACCTGCCTCCAGGGGCTGATGTAGCCCCAGTCTATACAGCCACCTACAGACTCACCCTGAGAGGGGAGGACAGTCATTCTGGTCTGTGAGGGACCACTCATGATGACATTAATGACTCACATGAGGGAAGGGAATGGACATACCAGCAGGATTGTGCAGGATACATGGGTGTGGTAGGTGAAACAATGTGGTAAGGGGGTTGGGTGTAGGAGAGAGAGCGTGGGGACTGGGTTTGATGGGGGAGGGGGTTGGGTGCGAGCCAATGCCCTGCTGACAGGTGAACAATCCTCAGAGAGGAAGCCACACGTACCACAGCCGTACGCCTTGTTAGCTTGAAGTGTGTGCGCTCCCTCCTTGGCTGCTACAGTGCCAATTAAATGGCTATACTTCTCCTTGTAGTTGCTGTTGGGGCAGGTCTCCTTCGAAGGCCCTCGGGTTTCAGCTTCCTCGAGTTCTTTCTGAGCCAACTCCTGTGGGCAAGGGACAAAACAGGGACAGAATTATCACTCAGCACCGAGTGGGGAATACCCCCCATCACTGAGGAACAAAACAGGGACAGAATTATCCCTCAGCACCGAGTGGGGAATACCCCCCCTCACTGAGGGATAAAACAGGGACAGAATTATCACTCAGCACCGAGTGGGGAATACCCCCCCTCACTGAGGGATAAAACAGGGACAGAATTATCACTCAGCACCGAGCAGGGAATACCCCCCCTCACTGAGGGATAAAACAGGGACAGAATTATCCCTCAGCACCGAGCAGGGAATACCCCCCCTCACTGAGGGATAAAACAGGGACAGAATTATCACTCAGCACCGAGCAGGGAATACCCCCCATCATTAAAGGCCAGGAGCAATTTGGCACGGACTAAGTCAGATTACCGAGGTAAATGTGGGGGTTGGGGTAGTGTGCACAGAGGTAAATGGGGGTGGGAAATCACAGGGGGGGGGGGGGTGCAGATGTGGGGGTGTCAAATGAAAAGGGTGGGCAGATGTGATGGTGGGGGACAGACATGGGGGGGTGGGGGGGGGGGGGGGGAAGTGGGCTCTGGGCCATGAGGCTGGTCTCCACCTGAAGGTGTGCTGGCGGTACAATGGTTCAGTGGTTAGCACTGCTGCCTCACAGCGCCAGAGACCCGGGTTCGATTCCAGCCTCGGGCGACTCTCTGTGCGGGTTCGCTCCGGTTACCTCCCATAATCCTGGTACCCCAAAGATGTGCAGGTTAGGGTGGATTGGCCATGGGAAATTGTCCCATAGTGTCCAGGGATGTGCAGGTTAGGGTGGATTGGCCATGGGAAATTGTCCCATAGTGTCCAGGGATGTGCAGGTTAGGGTGGATTGGCCGTGGGAAATTGTCCCATAGTGCCCAGGGATGTGCAGGTTAGGGTGGATTGGCCATGGGAAATTGTCCCATAGTGTCCAGGGATGTGCAGGTTAGGGTGGATTGGCCATGGGAAATTGTCCCATAGTGTCCAGGGATGTGCAGGTTAGGGTGGGTTGGCCATGGGAAATTGTCCCATAGTGCCCAGGGATGTGCAGGTTAGGGTGGGTTGGCCTTGGGAAATTGTCCCATAGTGCCCAGGGATGTGCAGGTTAGGGTGGATAGGCCATGGGAAATTGTCCCATAGTGCCCAGGGATGTGCAGGTTAGGGTGGATTGGCCATGGGAAATTGTCCCATAGTGTCCAGGGATGTGCAGGTTAGGGTGGATTGGCCATGGGAAATTGTCCCATTGTGTGCAGGGATGTGCAGGTTAGGGTGGATTGGTCATGGGAAATTGTCCCATTGTGTGCAGGGATGTGCAGGTTAGGGTGGATTGGCCATGGGAAATTGTCCCATAGTGTCCAGGGATGTGCAGGTTAGGGTGGATTGGCCATGGGAAATTGTCCCATAGTATCCAGGGATGTACAGGTTAGGGTGGATTGGCCGTGGGAAATTGTCCCATTGTGTGCAGGCTAGGTGAGATATCCATGCTAAATGCTGGGTTAACAGGGACTCAGTAGGGGGTGGGATGCCAAGTGTTGGTGTCAACTCGATGTACCGAATGGCCTGCTCCCACACTGTAGAGTCGACGATAACTACAGAAGGAAAGAGTGCTTTTAAAGAGTGGGAGCAGGGGAACACATTAGAGAACACCGAGTAAATCAAAAAGTAGGGATAGAGATAGGGCTGAACAAAGTAAAACGTATAACAATAGAAACGATAGAATGTGGCAGGGTCTGGAGGGGAGACAGATTATAACTGGAACAATAAATGAAGGCGAGTGATGACCAAAATGATGAAAGTAATAAAAGCTCCACACGTGAGTGTACATCGTATTTGGAACAAAACGAATGAATTGTCAGCACAACTCCAGATCAGAGGGCAGGGGGCTCGGTGGTGATTTGGCAGACAGTGGGTGACACTCTCCCATCACTCAAAGGTGTCCTGACCTTAATCCGGCGTTTCTCTTCAGCTTTCTGTGGATCCCACTCCTCACCTCTCCGGTAGGCTTCCAGTTCCTCATCAGATGGAGCAAACTCCTGACAAGGCAAACATCGCTTTATTAAACTGCGACAATTCAAAATGATCAAAATGATCATTATACACTTAATGGTAAGGTCCTCGGGAGTGTTGCTGAACAAAGAGACCTTGGAGTGCAGGCTCATAGCTCCTTGAAAGTGGAGTCGCAGGTAGATAGGATAGTGAAGGCAGCGTTGGGTATGCTTTCCTTTATTGGTCAGAGTACTGAGTACAGGAGTTGGGAGGTCATGTTGCGTCTGTACAGGACATTGGTTAGGCCACTGTTGGAATATTGCGTGCAATTCTGGTCTCCTTCCTATCGGAAAGATGTTGTGAAACTTGAAAGGGTTCAGAAAAGATTTACAAGGATGTTGCCAGGGTTGGAGGATCTGAGCTACAGGGAGAGGCTGAACAGGCTGGGGCTGTTTTCCCTGGAGCGTCGGAGGCTGAGGGGTGACCTTATAGAGGTTTATAAAATCATGAGAGGAATGGACAAGGTAAACAGACAAGGACATTTCCCCAGAATAGGGGAGTCCATAACTAGAGGGTATAGGTTTAGGGTGAACATGGAACACTACAGCTCAGTACAGGCCCTTCAGCTCTCGATGTTGCGCCGACCTGCAAAACCAATCTGAACCTTATCTATCCTACACTATTCCATTCCCATCCATATGTTTATCCAATGACCATTTACATGCTCTTAAAGTTGGAGAGTCTACTACTGTTGCAGGCAGGGTGTTCCATACCCCTACTACTCTGAGTAAAGAAACTATCTCTGACACCTGTCCTATATCTATTGCCCCTTAATTTAAATCAATGTTCCCTCGTGCTAGCCATCACCATCTGAGGATAAAAGCTCTCCCTGTCCACCCTATCTAACCCTCTGATTATCTGATATGTCTCACTAAATCACCTCTCAACCTTCTTCTCTCAACGAAAACAGCCCCAGTTCCCTCAGCCTTTCCTCGTAAGACCTTCCTTCTATACCAGGCAACATCCTAGTAAATCTCCTCTGAACCCTTTCCAAAGCTTCCACATTCTTCCTGTAATGCAGTGACCAGAACTGTCCACAATACTCCAAGTGTGGCTGCAACAGAGTTTTGTACAGCTGAAGCATGACCTCATGGCTCCGAAACGCAATCCCTCTACTGATAAAACCTAACCCACCGTATGCCTTCTTAACAACCTTATCAACCTGGGTGGCAACTTACAGGGATCTATGTACATGGACACCGAGATCCCTCTGCTTATCTACACTAACAAGGATCTTAATATTAACCCAGTACTCTACATTCCTGTTACTCCTTCCAAAGTGAATCACCTCACACTTTTCCACATTAAACTCCATTTTCCACCTCTCAGCCCAGCTCTGCAGATTATCTATGTCCCTCTGTAACATGCAACATCCTTCAGCACTGTCCACAACTCCACTGACCTTCGGGTCATCTGCAAATTTACTAACCCATCCTTCTACACCCTCATCCAGGTCGTTTATAAAAATGACCAACACCAGTAGCCCCAAAACAGGTCCTTGCAGTACCCCATTAGTAACTGAACTCCAGGGCGAATATTCCTCATCAACCACCACCCTCCGTCTTCTTCCAGCTAGCTAATTTCTGATCCAAACCACTCAATCACCCATAATCCCATGCCTCTGTATTTTGTGCAATAGCCTACTGTGGGGAACCTTATCAAACACCTTACGGAAATTCACATACACCACATCAAACGGGTTTACTCTCGTCCACCTGTTTGGTCAACATCTCAAAGAACTTAACAAGGTTTGTGAGGCACGAGCTACCCTTTACAATACCATGCTGACTATCCCTAATCAACATATTCCTTTTGTGATGATTATAAATCACCTATAACCTTTTCCAACACTTTACCCACAACCAAAGTAAGGCTCACTGGTTTATAATTACCAAGGCTGTCTCTACTCCCCTTCTTGAACAAGGGAACCACATTTGCTATCCTCCAGTCTTCTGGCACTATTCCTGTAGACAATGACAACATAAAGATCAAAGCCAAAGGCTCAGCAATCCCTTCCCTGGTTTCCCAGAGAATCCTCGGATAAATCCCAACCGCCCCAGGGGACTTATCTATTTTCCCACTTTCCAGAATTGCTAACACCACCTCCTTGTGAACCTCAGTCCCATCTAATCTAGTAGCCTGTTTCTCTGTATTTTCCTTGACAACATTGTTGTGTGAATACTAATAAAAAATATTCATTTAGTGCTTCCACGCACAACTTCCCACTGCTATCCTTGATTGGCCCTAATCTTACTCGAGTCATTCTTTTATCCCTTATATACCTACAGAAAGCTTTAGAGATTTTCCTGATCCTGAATGTCAACACCTTCTCATGTCCCCTCCTGGCTCTTCTTAGCTCTCTCTTGAGGTCTTTCCTCTCAAGTGCCCTAACTGGGCCTTCACATCTCATCCTAACATAAGCCTTCTTCTTCCTCGTGACAAGAGACCCAACTTCTTTAGTAAACTGTGGCTCCCTCGCTCGACCACTTCCTCCCTGCCTGACAGGTACATACTTGTCAACGACACACAGTAACTGTTCCTTGAATAAGCTCTACATTTCTATTGTGCCCATCCCCTGCAGTTTCCTTCCCCATCCTATGCATCCTAAATCTTGTCTAATCACATCTTAATTGCCTCCCCCACCCCCCTAGCTCTTACCCTCTGGTGTATAGCTATTCCTTTCCATTGCTAAAGTAAACATAGCTGAATTGTGGTCACTACCATCAAAGTGCTCATCTACCTCCCAAATCTGGCTGGGTTCAGTGTCAGGAAACCATCCTACACACATTTGACAAAAACCATTTAAAGTACTCAAACTATAGTATTTCCGGTCAATATTTGAGAAGTTGAAGTCCCCCATAATAACTAACCTGTTACTCTCGCTCCTATCGAGAATCATCTTTGCTATCCTTTCCTCTACATCTATTCAAATGCCTATAGAAAACTCCCTACAGGGTGACCTCTCCTTTCCTGTTTCTAACCTCAGCCCATACTACCTCAGTTGACGAATCCTCAAATGGTAAAACTGCTCCTCGGATGCTGCCTGAACTGCTGTGCTCTTCCAGCACCTCTAATCCAGAGTCCTCAAATGTCCTTTCTGCCACCATAATACTGTCCTTGGTATGGAATGAGCTGCTAGAGGCTAGTACAATTCAGCATTTAAAAAGGCATCTGGATGGGAATATGAATAAGGAAGGTTTGGAGGGATATGGGCCAAATGCTGGCAAATGAGTCCAGATTAGGTTGGGATATCTCGGTGGTGTGGATGAGCTGGGAAAAAGGGTCTGTTTCTGTGCTGTACATCTCTGACAGCCACAAACACCCCCTCCCTCCCTTACCCACCGACGCTCAGTAACAGCAGTGTGTACCAGCTACAAGATGCACTGCAGAAACTCACCAAAGATCCTCAGGCAGCACCTTCCAAACCCACGGCCACTTCCATCCAGAAGGACAAGGGACAGCAGATACATGGGAACACCACCCTCTGCAAGTTCCCCTCCGAGCCCCTCACCATCTTGACCTTGGAAATATCTCGCCGTTCCCTCAGTGTGGCTGGGTCAGAATCCTGGGATCCCCTCCCTCAGGGACATTGTGGGTCTACCCTAGCACATGTAAACATTGACCCAGCCAAAGTTTACTAAATATTTAAAAAACCCCAGATGAGAGTAACAACAGTCCCTCTCAGTGACATTAGCCCAGGAAAGAGCAAGATCCATGGCCAGCACCCTGCCCCCACACTGGTGCCTGGACATTCCTTTCTCACGGAATACCTTTTTGAAGATCATCACGTATCGACTCTCATCGTCATCCCCAAATGAGAAGGAGGTCAGGCCAGCCACTTCGACCACATCGTGCCTAGACACAGGAAGAGCCAGTCAGTAAGAGGAAGGTGGGGATCACGATCCAAGCATCAAGCAATACTCAATTCCAGGAACAACAATAAACCAACAACAACCTGCATTTATACAGCAACTGAACTGTTACAAAATATCCCGTAGGGGAGAGGGGTGTGGAGGGAGACGGGGCCGGGGGAGTGGGGAAGGATCTGCGCAGGGTGGGGACGGGGCAAGGGGGAGAATGAAATGAGAAACATAGAGGGGATGAGTGATGGAGCACAGCAGCTGAAAGCACAGTCATTAACAGTGGAGGGATGAGAATCAGAGACGATCTGCTCTGTGTCAGGAAATGCAGTGATTACCACAGGGCACAAAATGAGACTGGACGTTTCCAGCCCAGCTCGGCTCAGGGATTATATACACAGACGGCACACCCTTACAGAACACTCCCCTCCAGCCCAGCTCGGCTCAGGGATTATATACACAGACGGCACACCCTTACAGAACACTCCCCTCCAGCCCAGCTCGGCTCAGGGATTATATACACAGACGGCACACCCTTACAGAACACTCCCCTCCAGCCCAGCTCGGCTCAGGGATTATATACACAGACGGCACACCCTTACAGAACACTCCCCTCCAGCCCAGCTCAGGGATTACACGCACACACAGACTGCACACACTTACAGAATACTCCTCTCCAGCTTGTTCATTGGATCAAACTTCTTCTTTTTCTGTGTGCTGCTCTGGATGAAATCGGAAATCAGTTTCTCCATCTGGAAATATCAGCAACAAAACAAAATCTTCCATCAAAGACTAGTGCAAGCGTTACTCTGTTTCATACCCAATACCATACCTGCCCTGGGAGTGTTTGGTGGGGAATGTGTGGGAGCTTTACTCTGTATCTGACACCGTACTGTTGCTGTCCCTGTCCCTGGGAGTGTTTGATAGGGAGAAAGTGTAGAGGTAGCTTTACTCTGTATCTAACCTTGTGCTGTCCCTGTCCCTGGGAGTGTTTGGTGGGGAGATTGTTGAGGGACATTTAATCTCGATCGAACCTCATACTGTCACTGTCCTGGATTAAACAGGAACAGTGTCAAGGTGGCTCACTTTCAGTTTAAAAGGGTAGATGGAGCCTTATTCTATTCAACCTCACCCTGTCCCTCTCCACGGAGCTTTTGATGGAGACACTGTTGTGGGAACTTTACTCTGTACCTAATGTGGTGCTGTAGCTGTCCTGAGTGTTCAACAGGGACAATGTGTAATGTGGGAGTGTGTAAAGGACGTCCTACAGTCCTCTAACTGTCTTACCCGCTTCCTGAATTCTGCTTTGTGTCTCTTGTCTTCCTCTTGCATCTTTTTTAGTCTGGCTGCTTGCTCTGAGAAAGAAGCAAAGTCACAGTTAACCGTAAACTGGGGCTTATCTGTCAAAGTGAAAGCTGGAGGAGTGCGATGGGAACGAACATGGGGCTGGGACATTGACGACACGGTCTGGGATGGCACTGTGCCTGATGTCACCATCGTCGCCTGTACAGCAAAGGCCCTGAATCCTTCCAGACAGTCTCCCACAATATTCCAACAAAGACTTGGCACGGCTTTTACTGTTTCACAGGATGTGCTGACTCGCTGGCAGTGGCAGGTTTTAATCCCCGTCCCTAAATGCCCCTGAAATAGATCTCTCTTAAGCCATGCCACAGGAGAGTAAAGAGTAAGTCCCACTGCTGTGTGTCTGGAGTTGTAAGTACACCAGACCTGATAAGCACAGCATATTTCCTTCCCTAAAGGACACAAGTTATCCAACTGGGTTTTACAACAATTTGCAACAGTGTCTTGGTCGTCATTTCTAAGAATAGACTTATATTTCCGCCCTTTTCTTCAAAGTCTCATGGTGGGATTGGAATCCCTGCCCTCCCTGCTACCACAATCGCTAAACCCCCCACCCTCCCACCCCAATCGCCGAATCGCCCCGCCACCCCCACCACAATCACCGAATCGCCCCGCCACCCCCACCGAATCCCTCCACCCCCACAACCACCGAATACCCCCAACCCCACCACAATCACCAACCCTCTCCACCATAACCCCCTCCCCCCATATCCATTATCACCCCCATTCCCCTCCCCCATATCCATCATTATCCCCCCTTCTCCCCATATCCACCATTATTCCCCTCCCCCTCATTCCCCTTGCCCCCATATCCACCATTATCCTCCTCCCCCCCATATCCACCATTAACCCCCTCCCCCCCATATCCACCATTATCCCCCTCCCCCACATATCCACCATTATCCCCCTCCCCCACATATCCACCATTATCCCCCTCCCCCACATATCCACCATTATCCCCCTCCCCCACATATCCACCATTATCCCCCTACGAGCATATCCACCATTAACCCCCCCCCACTCCCCTCCCCCCCAAATCCACCATTATCCCCCTCCACCCATATCCACCATTGTCCCCCTCCCCCCCATATCCACCATTGTCCCCCTCCACCCCCATATCCACCATTGTCCCCCTCACCTCCATATCCACCACTGTCACCCTCCCCCATCCTCCTCCCCCCCATATCCACCACTGTCCCCCTCCCCCCCATATCCATTATCCCCCTCCCCCCCATATCCACCATTATCCCCCCCCATATCCACCATTATCCCCCTCCCCCCATATCCACCATTATCCCTCTTCCCCCCCGCACATCCACCATTATCCCCCTTCCCCCCATATCCACCATTATCCCCCTTCCCCCCATATCCACCACTGTCACCCTCCCCCATCCCCCTCCCCCCCATATCCACCACTGTCTCCCTCCCCCCCATATCCACCACTGTCCCCCTCCCCCCCATATCCACCACTGTCCCCCTCCCCCCCATATCCACCATTATCCCTCTTCCCCCCGCACATCCACCATTATCCCTCTTCCCCCCCATATCCACCATTATCCCCCTCCCCCCGCACATCCACCATTATCCCTCTTCCCCCCATATCCACACTTATCTCCCTTCCCCCCATATCCACACTTATCTCCCTTCCCCCCATATCCACACTTATCTCCCTTCCCCCCGCACATCCACCATTATCCCCCTCCCCCCCGCACATCCACCATTATCCCCCTCCCCCCGCACATCCACCATTACCCCCCTCCCCCCGCACATCCACCATTATCCCCCTCCACCCCGCACATCCACCATTATACCCCTCCCCCCCGCACATCCACCATTATCCCCCTCCCCCATTCCCCTCCCCCCCATATCCACCATTATCCCCCTCTCCCCATTCCCCTCCCCGCCATATCCACCATTATCCCCCTCCCCCCCATATCCACCATTATCCCCCTCCCCCCCATATCCACCATTATCCCCCTCCCCCCCATATCCACCATTATCCCCCTCCCCCCCATATCCACCACTATCCCCCTCCCCCCATATCCACCATTATCCCCCTCCCCCCATATCCACCATTATCCCCCTCCCCCCATATCCACCATTATCCCCCTCCCCCATTCCCCTCCCCCCATATCCACCACTATCCCCCTCCCCCCAATATCCACCATTATCCCCCTCCCCCCAATATCCACCATTATCCCCCCTCCCCCCATTCCCCTCCCCCCCATATCCACCACTATCCCCCTCCCCCCATATCCACCATTATCTCCCTCCCCCATTCCCCTCCCCCCATATCCACCACCGTCCCCCTCCCCCCATATCCACCACCGTCCCCCTCCCCCCATATCCACCACCGTCCCCCTCCCCCCCATGTCCATCGTCCCCCCTCCCCCCCATGTCCACCACTGTCCCCCTCCCCCCCATGTCCACCATCGTCCCCCCTCCCCCCCATGTCCACCACTGACCCCCTCTCCCCCCATGTCCCCCTCCCCCCCATGTCCACCATCGTCCCCCCTCCCCCCCATGTCCACCATCGTCCCCCCCTCCCCCCCCATATCCACTACAGTCCCCCTCCCCCCCATATCCACCACTGTCCCCCTCCCCCCCATGTCCACCATCATTCCCCCCATGTCCACCATCATCCCCCCTCCGCCCCATGTCCACCACTGTCCCCCTCCCCCCACCATGTCCACCACTGTCCCCCTCCCCCCCCCATGTCCACCACTGTCCCCCTCCCCCCCATATCCACCATCATCCCCCCTCCCCTCAATGTCCACCACTGTCCCCCTCCCCCATATCCACCACTGTCTCCCCTCCCCCATATCCACCACTGTCCCCCCCCCATATCCACCACTGTCCCCCCCCATATCCACCACTGTCCCCCCCCCATATCCACCACTGTCCCCCCCCCCCCATATCCACCACTGTCCCCCCCCCATATCCACCACTGTCCCCCCCCCATATCCACCACTGTCCCCCCCCCATATCCACCACTGTCCCCCCTCCCCCCCATATCCACCATTATCCCCCTCCCCCCCATATCCACCATTATCCCCCTCCCCCCATATCCACCATTATCCCCCTCCCCCCCCATATCCACCATTATCCCCCTCCCCCCCATATCCACCATTATCCCCCTCCCCCCCATATCCACCATTATCCCCCTCCCCCCCATATCCACCATTATCCCCCTCCCCCCCATATCCACCATTATCCCCCTCCCCCCCATATCCACCATTATCCCCCTCCCCCCCATATCCACCATTATCCCCCTCCCCCCCATATCCACCATTATCCCCCTCCCCCCCATATCCACCATTATCCCCCTCCCCACATATCCACCATTATCCCCCTCCCCCCATATCCACCATTATCCCCCTCCCCCCATATCCACCATTATCCCCCTCCCCCCATATCCACCATTATCCCCCTCCCCCCATATCCACCATTATCCCCCTCCCCCATTCCCCTCCCCCCCATATCCACCACTATCCCCCTCCCCCCATATCCACCATTATTCCCCTCCCCCCATATCCACCATTATTCCCCTCCCCCCATATCCACCATTATTCCCCTCCCCCCATATCCACCATTATCTTCCTCCCCCATTCCCCTCCCCCCATATCCACCACCGCCCCCCTCCCCCCATATCCACCACCGTCCCCCTCCCCCCATGTCCACCATCGTCCCCCTCCCCCCCCCGTCCACCATCGCCCCCCTCCCCCCCCATGTCCACCATCGTCCCCCTCTTCCCCCATGTCCACCATCGTCCCCCTCTTCCCCCATGTCCACCATCGTCCCCCTCTTCCCCCATGTCCACCATCGTCCCCCTCTTCCCCCATGTCCACCATCGTCCCCCTCCCCCCCCCATGTCCACCATCGTCCCCCTCCCCCCCCCATGTCCACCATCGTCCCCCTCCCCCCCCATGTCCACCACTGTCCCCCTCCCCCCCCATGTCCACCACTGTCCCCCTCCCCCCCCATGTCCACCACTGTCCCCCTCCCCCCCCATGTCCACCACTGTCCCCCTCCCCCCCCATGTCCACCACTGTCCCCCTCCCCCCCCATGTCCACCACTGTCCCCCTCCCCCCCCATGTCCACCACTGTCCCCCTCTCCCCCCCATGTCCACCATCGTCCCCTCTCCCCCCCATGTCCACCACTGTCCCCCCCATATCCACCACTGTCCCCCCCCCATATGCACCACTGTCTCCCCCCCCATATCCACCACTGTCCCCCCCCATATCCACCACTGTCCTCCCCCCCCCCATGTCCACCACTGTCCCCCTCCCCCCCATGTCCACCACTGTCCCCCTCCCCCCCATGTCCACCACCGTCCCCCTCCCCCCCATGTCCACCACCGTCCCCCTCCCCCCCCATGTCCACCACCGTCCCCCTCCCCCCCCATGTCCACCACCGTCCCCCTCCCCCCCCATGTCCACCACCGTCCCCCTCCCCCCCCCATGTCCACCACCGTCCCCCTCCCCCCCCATGTCCACCACTGTCCCCCTCCCCCCCCATGTCCACCACTGTCCCCCTCCCCCCCCATGTCCACCACTGTCCCCCTCTCCCCCCATGTCCACCACTGTCCCCCTCTCCCCCCCATGTCCACCATCGTCCCCTCTCCCCCCCATGTCCACCACTGTCCCCCTCTCCCCCCATGTCCACCACTGTCCCCCTCTCCCCCCCATGTCCACCATCGTCCCCTCTCCCCCCCATGTCCACCACTGTCCCCCCCATATCCACCACTGTCCCCCCCCCACATGCACCACTGTCTCCCCCCCCATATCCACCACTGTCCCCCCCCATATCCACCACTGTCCCCCTCCCCCCCATGTCCACCACTGTCCCCCTCCCCCCCATGTCCACCACCGTCCCCCTCCCCCCCATGTCCACCACCGTCCCCCTCCCCCCCCATGTCCACCACCGTCCCCCTCCCCCCCCATGTCCACCACCGTCCCCCTCCCCCCCCATGTCCACCACCGTCCCCCTCCCCCCCCCATGTCCACCACTGTCCCCCCCATATCCACCACTGTCCCCCCCCCATATCCACCACTGTCCTCCCCCCCCCATATCCACCACTGTCCTCCCCCCCCCATATCCACCACTGTCCTCCCCCCCCATATCCACCACTGTCCCCCCCCCATATCCACCACTGTCCCCTCCCACCCCCAAAATCCACCACTGCCCCCCCCCATATCCACCACTGTCCTCCCCCCCCCCCCCATATCCACCACTGTCCTCCCCCCCCCATGTCCACCACTGTCCCCCCCCCCCCCCCATATCCACCACTGTCCCCTCCCCCCCCCCCATATCCACCACTGGCCCCCCCCCCCCATATCCACCACTGTCCTCCCCCCCCCATATCCACCACTGTCCTCCCCCCCCCATATCCACCACTGTCCCCCCCCCATATCCACCACTGTCCCCCTCCCCCCCCCATGTCCACCACTGTCCCCCTCCCCCCCCATGTCCACCACTGTCCCCCTCCATGTCCACCACCGTCCCCCTCCCCCCCCATGTCCACCACCGTCCCCCTCCCCCCCCATGTCCACCACCGTCCCCCTCTCCCCCCCATGTCCACCACCGTCCCCCCCTCCCCCCCATGTCCACCACCGTCCCCCCCTCCCCCCCATGTCCACCACTGTCCCCCCCATATCCACCACTGTCCCCCCCCCCCATATCCACCACTGTCCCCCCCCCATATCCACCACTGCCCCCCCCACCCATATCCACCACTGTCCTCCCCCCCCCACCCATATCCACCACTGTCCTCCCCCCCCCCATATCCACCACTGGCCCCCCCCCATATCCACCACTGTCCCCCCCCCCCATATCCACCACTGTCCCCCCCCCCCATATCCACCACTGTCCCCCCCCCCCATATCCACCACTGTCCCCCCCCCCCCCCATATCCACCACTGTCCCCCCCCCCCCATATCCACCACTGTCCCCCCCCCCATATCCACCACTGTCCCCCCCCCCCCATATCCACCACTGTCCCCCCCCCCATATCCACCACTGTCCCCCCCCCCCCCATATCCACCACTGTCCCCCCCCCCCATATCCACCACTGTCCCCCCCCCCCATATCCACCACTGTCCCCGTCCCCCCCCATATCCACCACTGTCCCCGTCCCCCCCCATATCCACCACTGTCCCCGTCCCCCCCCATATCCACCACTGTCCCCCCCCCCCCATATCCACCACTGTCCCCGTCCCCCCCCATATCCACCACTGTCCCCGTCCCCCCCCCATATCCACCACTGTCCCCCCCCCCATATCCACCACTGTCCCCCCCCCCATATCCACCACTGTCCCCGTCCCCCCCCATATCCACCACTGTCCCCCCCCCCCCCCATATCCACCACTGTCCCCCCCCCCCCCCATATCCACCACTGTCCCCGTCCCCCCCCATATCCACCACTGTCCCCGTCCCCCCCCATATCCACCACTGTCCCCCCCCCCCCCCCCCCCATATCCACCACTGTCCCCGTCCCCCCCCATATCCACCACTGTCCCCGTCCCCCCCCATATCCACCACTGTCCCCCCCCCCCCCCATATCCACCACTGTCCCCGTCCCCCCCCATATCCACCACTGTCCCCGTCCCCCCCCATATCCACCACTGTCCCCCCCCACCCTCCCCAATAACTCTCCTCCCCACCTGCCCCGCCCCCTAGTTTCTATCCCATTCCCTATTGGCTCCTTGTCTCTGACGGGCAACACTGGGAGCCAATGGGAGGTCGGGAGAGTTGACCGTGCGGCTGTCCCCCTTCAACCCCCCCCCCCAGGCCGTACCATCCCCCTCCCCCTCCCCCTCCCCCTCCCCCACCCTCTCTCCTCCGGCCCCTGGCCCATCCCCCTCCCCCCGGGCTCACCCCGGGCCTGCCGCCGGCTCTCCTGGTCGCCCACACTCGGCGGTTTCTCCATTGAGCTCAGGATAGTTCCGAGCAGGTCCGCCATCTTGGACCGCACCGGAAGTGGCGCCGGGCGGTGAGCCCCGCCCCCTCTGACGCATGGGGTGGAGGGTGGGGCTAAACCTTAAAAGGGCGTTTCCCGAGCGGCGCTCGCTCCCGACCAAGAGATGGCCGAGAGGGCTCAGCGCCGGGCTCGGAGCCTGTGGGACTCCCTCAGTAACTGAGGTTCGATCCCCACCCTCCACCCTCCATCAACTAAACAGAAAATTAAATTCAAACAGCACGGGTTCGATTCCCGTCTCGGCTGACTCTGTGTGTGTGGAGTTTGGTGGCCCCACAGTGCCCAGGGATGTGCAGGTTAGGGTGGATTGGCCATGGGAAATTGTCCCATAGTGCCCAGGGATGTGCAGGTTAGGGTGGGTTGGCCATGGGAAATTGTCCCATAGTGCCCAGGGATGTGCAGGTTAGGGTGGGTTGGCCATGGGAAATTGTCCCATAGTGCCCAGGGATGTGCAGGTTAGGGTGGATTGGCCATGGGAAATTGTCCCATAGTGCCCAGGGATGTGCAGGTTAGGGTGGATTGTCCATGGGAAATTGTCCCATAGTGCCCAGGGATGTGCAGGTTAGGATGGGTTAGCCATGGGAAATTGTCCCATAGTGTCCAGGGATGTGCAGGTTAGGGTGGATTGGCCGTGGGAAATTGTCCCATAGTGCCCAGGGATGTGCAGGTTAGGGTGGATTGGCCATGGGAAATTGTCCCATAGTGTCCAGGGATGTGCAGGTTAGGGTGGGTTGGCCATGGGAAATTGTCCCATAGTGTCCAGGGATGTGCAGGTTAGGGTGGATTGGCCGTGGGAAATTGTCCCATAGTGCCCAGGGATGTGCAGGTTAGGGTGGATTGGCCATGGGAAATTGTCCCATAGTGCCCAGGGATGTGCAGGTTAGGGTGGATTGGCCGTGGGAAATTGTCCCATAGTGCCGAGGGATGTGCAGGTTAGGGTGTATTGGTCATGGGAAATTGTCCCATAGTGCCCAGGGATGTGCAGGTTAGGGTGGATTGGCCATGGGAAATTATCCCATAGTGCCCAGGGATGTGCAGGTTAGGGTGTATTGGTCATGGGAAATTGTCCCATAGTGCCCAGGGATGTGCAGGTTAGGGTGTATTGGTCATGGGAAATTGTCCCATAGTGCCCAGGGATGTGCAGGTTAGGGTGGGTTGGCCATGGGAAATTGTCCCATAGTGTCCAGGGATGTGCAGGTTAGGGTGGATTGGCCATGGGAAATTGTCCCATAGTGTCCAGGGATGTGCAGGTTAGGGTGGATTGGCCGTGGGAAATTGTCCCATAGTGCCCAGGGATGTGCAGGTTAGGGTGGATTGGCCGTGGGAAATTGTCCCATAGTGCCCAGGGATGTGCAGGTTAGGGTGTATTGGTCATGGGAAATTGTCCCATAGTGCCCAGGGATGTGCAGGTTAGGGTGGGTTGGCCATGGGAAATTGTCCCATAGTGTCCAGGGATGTGCAGGTTAGGGTGTATTGGTCATGGGAAATTGTCCCATAGTGTCCAGGGATGTGCAGGTTAGGGTGTATTGGTCATGGGAAATTGTCCCATAGTGTCCAGGGATGTGCAGGTTAGGGTGGATTGGCCGTGGGAAATTGTCCCATAGTGCCCAGGGATGTGCAGGTTAGGGTGGATTGGCCGTGGGAAATTGTCCCATAGTGCCCAGGGATGTGCAGGTTAGGGTGTATTGGTCATGGGAAATTGTCCCATAGTGCCCAGGGATGTGCAGGTTAGGGTGGGTTGGCCATGGGAAATTGTCCCATAGTGTCCAGGGATGTGCAGGTTAGGGTGGATTGGCCATGGGAAATTGTCCCATAGTGTCCAGGGATGTGCAGGTTAGGGTGGATTGGCCATGGGAAATTGTCCCATAGTGTCCAGGGATGTGCAGGTTTGGGTGGATTGGCCATGGGAAATTGTCCCATAGTGCCCAGGGATGTGCAGGTTAGGGTGGATTGGCCATGGGGAACTGTCCCATAGTGTCCAGGGACGAGAAGTCCAGCCTTGATCTTATTTGATGGTGGAGCAGACTCGAAGGGTCAGACAGCCTATCCTGCTGCTGGGGTATGGTCCCATTACAAGGTCCCGAAGAAAGGGTAAGAAACATTGATCAAGGTGTTTAATCAGCTGCGATTGGGTAGAGTGGTGGGATAGACTCAGCCGGCTGAATGGCCTGTTCCTGACCCTGTGCTCCAATAAATTATTGCAAAACCTGAAATGGAATTTGATCTTGAATATCCAATTTGGGAAAATCTGGAGGATAACTAACAGACCAACAGTGACACCAGTTGGTTCTCTGCAGTACTGCACACTGCCATGAGGCCATTCATTTCAAGTACCCCCTTGGGGGACACAACTGTCCAGAATACTCATCAGCTTCTACATCCTGATGGATCAGACACATTGCAGACAGAGTGAAGGGGGTACACAGAGAATGACAATCTACACTGGGAGCTGATTTCTTCATGAAAGCCAGACAGAACGTGTGTTTGGAGCAGGAGCAATGAACACAGATGAGGTGCCAGAAGACTGGAGGTTGGCAAACGTGGTGCCACTGTTTAAGAAGGGCGGTAAGGACAAGGCAGGGAACTATAGACCGGTGAGCCTGACTTCAGTGGTGGGCAAATTGTTGGAGGGAATCCTGAGGGACAGGATGTACATGTATTTAAAAAGGCAAGGACTGATTCGGGATAGTCAACATGGCTTTGTGTGTGGGAAATCATGTCTCACAAACTTGATTGAGTTTTTTGAAGAAGTAACTAAGAAGATTGATGAGGGCAGAGCAGTAGATGTGATCTATATGGACTTCAGTGAGGCGTTCGACAAGGTTCCCCATGGGAGACTGATTAGCAAGGTTAGATCTCATGGAATAAAGGGAGAACTAGCCATTTGGATACAGAACCGACTCAAAGGTAGAAGACAGAGGGTGGTGGTGGAGGGTTGTTTTTCAGACTGGAGGCCTGTGACCAGTGGAGTGCCACAAGGATCGGTGCTGGGTCCTCTACTTCTTTTTGTCATTTACATAAATTATTTGGATGCGAGCATAAGAGGTACAGTTAGTAAGTTTGCAGATGACACCAAAATTGGAGGTGTAGTGGACAGCGAAGAGGGTTACCTCGGATTACAACAGGATCTGGACCAGATGGGCCAATGGACTGAGAAGTGGCAGATGGAGTTTAATTCAGATAAATGCGAGGTGTTGCATTTTGGGAAAGCAAATCTTAGCAGGACTTATACACTTAATGGTAAGGTCCTAGGGAGTGTTGCTGAACAAAGCGACCTTGGAGTGCAGGATCATAGCTCCTTGAAAGTGGAGTTGCAGGTAGATAGGATAGTGAAGAAGGTGTTTGGTATGCTTTCCTTTATTGGTCAGAGTATTGAGTACAGGAGTTGGGAGGTCATGTTGCAGCTGTACAGGACATTGGTTAGGTCACTGTTAGAATATTGTGTGCAATTCTGGTCTCCTTCCTATCGGAAAGATGTTGTGAAACTTGAAAGGGTTCAGAAAAGATTTACAAGGATGTTGCCAGGGTTGGAGGATGTGAGCTACAGGGAGAGGCTGAACAGGCTGGGGCTGTTTTCCCTGGAGTGTCGGAGGCTGAGGGGTGACCTTATAGAGGTTTATAAAATTATGAGGGGCATGAATAGGGTAAATAGACAAAGTCTTTTCCCTGAGGTCAGGGAGTCCAGAACTAGAGGGGCATAGGTTTAGGGTGAGAGGGGAAAGATAAAAAAGGGCCTTAATGGGTAACTTTTTCACGCAGAGGGTGGTACGTGTATGGAATGAGCTGCCAGAGGAAGTGGTGGAGGCTGGTACAATTACAACATTTAAGAGGCATCTGGATGGGTATATGAATAGGAAGGGTTTGGAGGGATATGGGCCGGGCGCTGGCAGATGGGACTAGATTGGGTTGGGATATCTGGGTCGGCATGGACGGGTTGGACCGAAGGGTCTGTTCCTGTGCTGTATATCTCTGTGATACATCAACAACCCTCCTCCCTCTGTAACCCCCTCCAGCCTTACAGTCTTTGGCAATTCAAAACATTATTGTGCCATCCAGCACCCCCCAGGATAGGGGCAGAATGGGCTGACTAAAGAGTAAAGCTGCTTCCTAAAAAGAACTGAAAAGAACGCTCCCTCGACACTGTCCCCAACAAACAAACGTTATTCTCTTGTACAAGAAAGGGATCAGGGATTATTCTGGGAATTACAGACCTTTAACCCTGTAATCTGCATTCAAATCCCACCTTCCAAAGAGAATCACTTCTCACTTTTTCAGGTTGAACTCCATCTGCCACTTCTCAGCCCAGCTCTGCATCCTGTCAATGTACAACAGCCCGCCACACGATCCACAACTCCACCAACCTTCGTGTCATCATCAAACTTACTAACCCACCCTTCCACTTCCTCATCCAAGTCCTTTATGATCTTTGTGATCTTTATAAAGGACTTGGATGAGGAAGTGGAAGGGTGGGTTAGTAAGTTTGCTGATGACACGAAGGTTGGTGGAGTTGTGGATCGTGTGGAGGGCTGTTGTACATTGACAGGATGCAGAGCTGGGCTGAGAAGTGGCAGATGGAGTTCAACCTGAAAAAGTGAGAAGTGATTCTCTTTGGAAGGTGGGATTTGAATGCAGATTACAGGGTTAAAGGCCAGGATTCTTGGCAGTGTGGAGGAACAGAGGGATCTTGGGGCCCATGACCATAGATCCCTCGAAGTTGCGCCCCAGGTTGATAGGGTTGTTAAGAAGGTTTCATTAACGGGGGATTGGGTTTAAGAGCCGCAAGGTTATGCTACAGCTCTATAGAGCCCTGGTGAGACCACACTGGGAATATTGTGTTCAGTTGTGGTCACCTCATTATAGGAGGGATGTGGAAGCTTTAGAGAGGGTGCAGAGGAGATTTCCCAGGATTCTGCCTGGATTGGAGGGTGTGTCTTATGGAGAATGGTTGAGGGAGCTAGGGGGTTTCTCATTGGAGTGAATAATGATGAGCGGTGACTTGGTAGAGGTGTACAGGATAATGAGAGGCATCGATCGAGTGGATAGCCAGGGACTTTACCCCAAGGTGGGAATGGCTATCACAAGGGGACATTGTTTGAAGGTGATTGGAGGAAGGTTTAGGGGAGATGTCGGAGGGAGGTTCTTTACACAGAGAGTGGGGGGGGGGGGGGTGTGGAGTGCACTGCCAGCGGTGGGAGTAGAGTCAGAGACATTAGGGCCATTTGAGTGACTCTTGGATAGGCCCATGGAAGATAGTACAATGAAGGGGATGGAGGTTAGTCTGATCTTAGAGTAGGATCAAAGGTCAGCACAACATCGAGGGCCGAAGGGCCTGGACTGTGCTGTGCTGTTCTATGTTAAACACTGCCAGGACAGGGATAGCACGGTGTTCGATACAAAGTAAAGCTCCCTCTACACATTCCCCCATCAAACAATCCCAGGGACAGGGACAGCACGGGGTTAGATACAGAGTAAAGCTTCCTCTACACTGTCCCCCATCAAACACTCCCAGGGATAGGGACAGCATGGGATTAGAGACAGGGTAAAGCTCCCTCTACACTGTCCCCCCATCAAACAATGCCAGGGACAGGGACAGCACAGGATTAGATACAGAGTAAAGCTCCCTCTACACTGTCCCCCATCAAACATTCCCAGGGATAGGGACAGCACGGGGTTAGAGACACGGTAAAGTTTCCTCTACACTGTCCCCCCATCAAACACTCCCAGGGACAGGGACAGCACGGGGTTAGAGACAGAGTAAAGCTCCCTCTACACTGTCCCCCCTATCAAACACTCCCAGGGACAGGGACAGCACGGGGTTAGAGACACGGTAAAGTTTCCTCTACATTGTCCCCCCATCAAACACTCCCAGGGACAGGAACAGCACGGGGTTAGGGACAGAGTAAAGCTCCCTCTACACTATCCCCCCATCAAACACTCCCAGGGACAGGGACAGCACGGGGGTTAGATACAGAGTAAAGCTCCCTCTACACTGTCCCCCATCAAACACTCCCAGGGACAGGGACAGCACGGGGTTAGATACAGAGTAAAGCTCCCTCTACACTGTCCCCCCATCAAACACTCCCAGGGACAGGGACAGCACGGGGGTTAGAGACAGGGTAAAGCTCCCTCTACACTGTCCCCCATCAAACCCTCCCAGGGACAGAGAGAGCACGGGGTTTAGAGACAGGGGAAAGCTCTCTCTACACTGTCCCCCATCAAACACTCCCAGGACAGGGACAGCACGGGGTTAGATACAGAGTAAAGCTCCCTCTACACTGTCCCCCCATCAAACACTCCCAGGGACAGGGACAGCACGGGGTTAGATACAGAGTAAAGCTCCCTCTACACTGTCCCCCCATCAAACACTCCCAGGGACAGGGACAGCACGGGGGTTAGAGACAGGGTAAAGCTCCCTCTACACTGTCCCCCCATCAAACCCTCCCAGGGACAGAGAGAGCACGGGGTTTAGAGACAGGGGATAGCTGTATTGATAAAGTGAGTGATGAGGATATTTGCCGTGAGGTAATCGGGTTTGAAACCCGCGGGCATACTCTGAAGTGAGAGGAGAAAGATTTAAAAAGAATATGAGGGCAACTTTTTTTACTCAAAAGGATGGTCTGTCTGTATAATGTGCTTCCAGAGTGTGGTGGAACCAGGTACAGTAACGATGGTAAAGAGATGTGTCACCTGATGAAGGGGCAGTGCTCCAAAAGCTTGTGATTTCCAACAAAGCTGTTGCGCTATAACCTGGTGTGGTGTAACTTCGGACTTTGTCCACCCCAGTCCAACGTTGGGCCCCTCCACATCCTGAAGAGTTTGGCCTGAAGCCTCTGTCTATACCTCCCCCCTCCCCCCAGCTCTAAAATCCCCAGGCAGTCAAAGGGAGTTTCTTCATCCACCTGCCTTTTCCTGTTAATATCTTAAAGACTTTAATCTGATCACCCGTTAACCCTCTAAATTCTGTAGGAAACACGCCTCGTGTCTAATCCCTCCCCATAACCTAACCTCCAGGTAACCTCCTTGTTGTGTTCCCTCTCAGGCCAATCTACCCTTCCTAGGGCGTGCTACCCCCATCTGCTCACAGAGCTCCCTGTCGGATCGAACCGTAACTGCATATTCATACTCCAGTCCTCTACAGGCCAATATAGCATGGAAACAGACCCTTCGGTCATCCTGTCCATGCCAGCCAGGTTTCAGAAACTAATCTAGTCCCATTTATCTGCGTTTGGCCCATATCCCCCTCAACTCTTCCTGTCCACGTATCTGTCTGGATGCTTTTTAAACAGTGTAACTGCAGCTGCATTTACCACTTCCTCAGGCAGTTCATTCCACACAGGAGCCACCCCTCTAGTGGGAAAGTTACCTCTCAGGTCCCTTTTAAATCCTTCTCCTCTCAACTTAAATTGCACCCCCTAGGTTTGAACTCCCCCCACCCTTTTCTGTTCATTGTATCTATGTCCCTTATGATGTGGAGATGCTGGTGTTGGACTGGGGTGGACAAAGTTAAAAATCACCCAACACCAGGTTATAGTCCAACAGGTTTAATTGGAAGCACTAGCTTCCGGAGCGTCGCTCCTTCATGAGGTGGTTGTGAGAGAGCAGCGCTCCGAAAGCTAGTGCTTCCAATTAAACCTGTTGGACTATAACCTGGTGTTGGGTGATTTTTAACTGTGTCCTTTATGATCGTACAAACCTCTCAGGTCATCCCTCAGCCTCCAACACGACAGGGAATGAACAAAGAACAAAGAACATTTCCAGCCCAGGACCATGTCCTTCTGCCCTCCACGCCTGAGCCGATCCAAATCCACTGTCTAAACCTGTCGGTCAATTCCTAAGCATTTGTATCCATCTGCTGCCCACCTACTCGTGCATCTGTCCAGATGCATCTTAAATGAATCTACCACCTCTGCTGGCAACGCGTTCCAAATGCCTACCACCCTCAGTGTGAAGTACTTGCCGTGAGTATCCCCCTCAAACCTTCCACCTCTCACCTTGAAAGCGTGACCTCTCGTTATTGAATCCCTCACCCTGGGAAAAAGCTTGTCTCTATCCACCCTGTCCATACCCTTCATGATTTTGTAAACCTCAATCAGGTCTCCCCTCAATCTTCTTTTTTCTAGTGAAAATAGACCTAACCTATTCAACCGCTCTTCATAGCTAGCACCTTCCATACCAGGCAACATCCTCACAAACCTTCTCTGCACCCTCTCCAAAGCGTCCACATCCTTTTGATAATGTGGCGACCAGAATTGTACACAGTATTCTAAACGTGGCCGAACTAATATCTTGTCCAATTTTAACATGACCTGCCAGCTCTTATACTCAGTCCCCCTTCCAATAAAGGCAAGCCTACTTTCTGCCTTCTTGACCACTCTATCCACCTGTGCAGCAACCTTCAGGGTACAATGGACCTGCACTCCCAGATCTCTCTGCTCACCAACTTTTCCCAAGGCTTTTCCATTCATTGTAAAAGTTGCTCTAGAATTAGACTCGCCTAAATGCATCACCTCACATTTGTCTGGACTGAAAGCCAACTGCCACTTTTCTGCCCAACTCTCCAGACTATCTGTATCCTCCTGTATTCCCTGACAGTCCCTTATACTTTCTGCTACTCCACCAATCTACGTGTCATCTGCAAACTTGCTGATCATACCAACAGTGCTCTCTTCTAGATCACTTATGTATATTACAAACAACAGTGTCTCCAATACTGACCCCTGTGGAACACCACTGGTCACCTTTCTCCATTTCGAGAACCTCCCTTCCACAACTACTCTCGGTCTCCTGTTGCTCAACCAGTTCTTTATCCACCTAGGTAGAACACCCTGCACACCATGTGACTTCACTTTGTAAGAATAAAATGCTTTGAGATTTTCCTTAATTCTGCTTGCTAAAGCTATTTCATGACCCCTTTTAGCCGCTTGATTCCTTGTTTAAGACTTGTCCTACTCTTCCGATATTCCTCCAGGGCCCGTTCTGGTCTTAGTTGCCTGGACCTTATATACACTTCCCTGAAATCCCAGCATCTCCTTATAACCCTAATCCTCCAGTCCCAATAACATTCTGGTAAATCTTTTCTGAATCTTCTCCCATTTAATAATATCCTCCCTATATCAGGGCGACCAGAACTGGACACTGTGCTCCAAAACTAGCCTCACCATCGTCCTGTACAACCTCAATATGACATCCCAAATCCTCCACTCAAACATCTGAGCAATGAAGGCAAGCATGCTAAATGCCTTCTTAACCAAACCCCCGCCCCCCGTCTACCTGTGACATAATGTCCAAAGACCTATGAACCGGGACCCCTCAGTCTCTCCCTTTGACAGCACTATGTCCCAGGGCCCGACCATTTACCGTGTATGAGACAAAAGCAGAAATTGCTGGAAAAGCTCAGCAGGCCTGGCAGCGTCTGAAGAGAGAAATCAGAACTGGCCGTTCTGGGTAAGGGTCACTCAACATGAAATATTAACTCTGATTTCTCTGCACAGATGCTGCCAGACCTGCTGAGCTTTTCCAGCAACCTCTGTATTTATTTCTGACTTACAGCATTTACAGATCTTTCATCTTTTATTCACCGTGTAAGTCCTGTCCTTGTGTGTCTTTACCAAAATACAACACCTCGCGTTTATCCAAATCCAGCTCAACCTGCCACTCCTCAGCCCATTGGCCCCAACTGATCACGATCCCTTTATAATCTTCGATAACTTCCTTCATTGTTGAATACACCACCAATTCTGGTGTCATCCACAAACTTACTGAATGTCTCCAAAATTCTCATCCAAATTGTTTATATAAATGACAAAGTGGACCCAACAGTGAACACACTGATCCCTGCAGAACACCACTGGTCACAGGCCTCCAGTCTGAACAACAACCCTCCACCACCACCCTCTGTCTTCTACTGTTGAGCCAATGATGTATCCAACAGGCGAGCTCTCCCTGAAGCCCATTGATCTAACTTTGCTGACCAGTCTTAGTTGGGGAGCCTTGTCAAAGGCTTTACTAAAGCCCATGTAGACAACGTCTATTACTCTGCCCTCAACAATCGTATTGGTTACATCCTGAAGAACACAAACGAGTTAGAGAGACATGATTTCCTCCACACAAAGCCAAGCTGTCTATTGCTAATCCCTCCCTGTCTCGCCAAATGCACGGAGATCTGATCAGATTCCCCTCCAACAACTTACCCAACACTGATGTCACAGTGACACAAACGTGACCTGCACTCCAAATTCCCACTTATGCAGTGGGATAGAAGTTGTACAAAATATATTTTTGTCGTTTGGGTTGTTTTACACATGTACTGTACAATTGAAATGTGAAACTTATTCAAGGAACAGCTACTGTGTGTCCTTGATAAGTATGTACCTGTCAGACAGGGACGATGTTATCGAGTGAGGGAGCCGTGGTTCACTAAGGAAGTTGAATCGCTTGTCAAGAGGAAGAAGGCTCAGTCAGGGTGATTGAGAGTCACAAGTTAGTCAGGATAGATCTAAAGAGAGAACCAAGAAGAGCCAGGAGAGGACATGAGAAGTTATTGGTGGTTAGGATCAAAGAAAACTCTAAAGCTTTCTATAGGTATTATCAGGAATAAAAGAATGACTAAAGTAAAATTAGGGCCAATCATGGATAGTAATGGGAAGGTGTGTGTGGAGTCCGAGGAGATAGTGGAAGCGCTAAATGAATATTTTTCCTCAGTATTCACACAACGTTGTCAAGAATACCGAGATCCAGGCTACTAGACTACACGGGATTGAGGTTCACAAGGAGGAGGTGTTAGCAATTCTGGAAAGCGTGAAAATAGATAAGTCCCCCGGGCCAGATGGGATTTATCCTCAGATTCTCTGGGAAGCCAGGGAGGAGATTGCCGAGCCTTTGGCTTTGATCTTTATGTTGTCATTGTCTACAGGAATAGTGCCAGAAGACTGGAGGATAGCAAATGTGGTTCCCTTGTGCAAGGAGGGGAGTAGAGACAATTCTGGTAATTATAGACCAGTGAGTCTTACTTCAGTTGTGGGTAAAGTGTTGGAAAAGTTATAAGAGACAGGATTTATAATCGAGAGTGGAATACATTGATTAGGGATAGTCAATATGGTTTTGTGAAGGGTAGGTCATGCCTCATAAACCTTATTGAATTCTTTGAGATGGTGACCAAACAGGTGGATGAGGGTAAAGCGGTTGATGTGGTGTATATAGATTTCAGTAAGGCATTTGTTAAGATTCCCCACGGTAGACTATTGCACAAAATACGGAGACATGGGATTGTGGATGATTTAGTGGTTTGGATCAGACATTGGCCAGCTGTAAGAAGACAGCGGGTGGTGGTTGATGGGAAATGTTCAACCTGGAGTTCAGTTACCAGTGGTGCATCACAAGGACCTGTTTTGGGGCCACTGCTGTTTGTCATTTTTATAAATGACCTGATGAGGGTGTAGTTAGTAAATTTGCAGATGACACTAAGGTCAGTGGAGTTGTGGACAGTGCTGAAGGATGTTGCATGTTACAGAGGGACATAGATAAGCTGCAGAGCTGGGCTGAGAGGTGGCAAATGGAGTTTAATGCAGAAAAGTGTGAGATAATTCACTTTGGAGGGAGTAACAGGAATACGGAGTACTGGGCTAATGGTAAGATTCTT
Source organism: Chiloscyllium punctatum (assembly GCF_047496795.1). Classification (NCBI taxonomy): domain Eukaryota; kingdom Metazoa; phylum Chordata; class Chondrichthyes; order Orectolobiformes; family Hemiscylliidae; genus Chiloscyllium; species Chiloscyllium punctatum. The sequence goes on along the minus strand of NC_092759.1, from coordinate 22,539,285 downwards.
GGTAGTGTAGATGAGCAGAGGGATCTCGGTGTCCATGTACATAAATCCCTGAAAGTTGCCACCCAGGTTGATAGGGTTATAAAGAAGGCATACGGTGGGTTACTTGTTATTGGCAGAGGGATCGAGTTTCTGAACCATGAGGTCATGTTGCAGCTGTACAAAACTCTGGTGCGGCCACACTTGGGAGTATTGTGTACAGTTCTGGTCACTGCATTATAGGAAGGATGTGGAAGCTTTGGAAAGAGTGCAGAGGTGATTTACCAGGATGTTGCCTGGTCTGGAGGGAAGGTCTTATGAGGAAAGGCTGAGGGACTTGAGGCTGTTTTCGTGAGAGAGAAGGTTGAGAGGTGACTTGAGACATATAAGATAATCAGAGGGTTAGATAGGGTGGACAGGGAGAGCCTTTTTCCTGGGATGGTGATGGCTAACACAAGGGAACATAACTTTAAATTGACGGTGATAGATATAGGACAGATGTCAGAGGTAGCTTCTTTACTCAGAGTAGTAAGGGTATGGAACACCCTGCCTGCAACAGTTGTAGACTCTCCAACTTTAAGAGCATGTAAATGGTCATTGGATAAACATATGGATGGGAATGGAATAGTGTAGGATAGATAAGGTTCAGATTGGTTTCGCAGGTCGGCGCATCATCGAGAGCTGAAGGGCCTGTACTGAGCTGTAACGTTCCATGTACTCCTTGTACACTCACGACTTTGTGGCCAAATTTCGTCTGAACTGCATCTACAAGTTCGCTGATGACACCACTGTTGTCGGCCAGACAATGTCGAGACAGAATGCAGGAAAGAGTGAGTGCTTGGCAACATGGTGCTAAACTAACAATCTCTCCCTCAATGTCAGCAAACCTAAAGAGCTGGTCATTGACATCAGGAATCGAGGAGGTGGGCACATCAAAGGTGCCGAGGTGGAGATGGTCGAAAGCATCAAGTCCCTAGGAGTGACTGTCACCAACAATCTGTCCTGGTCCACCCACATTGATGCAATGGTCAAGAAGGCACAACAGTGTTTACAGACGCACTATGGAAAGCATATTGTCCGGATGCATAATGGTCTGTTATGCGACTGCTCTGCCTGGGTCCATATGAAACTACAGAGAGTTGTGAACACAGCCCAGTCCATCTCACAGACCAACCCTCCATCCATGGACTCCATTGACACTTTTTGATGCTGTAGAAAGGCAGCCAGCATCATCAAAGACCCCTTCCACCCCGGTTAGAATCTCTTCCAACGTCTTCCATCACACAGAAGACACCAAAGCTTACACACAGGCACCAGCAGGTTCAAGAGCAGCTTCTTCCCGCTGGTATTAGACTTCAGAATGGACCTCTCAAATTTTAAATTTAATGTTGATCTGCTCTTTGTGCATCTTCTCTGCAGCAGGAAGATTGTTCTCCTCGCTGTTTTATCACCCTATGATCTTTGTATTGTATAATCTGCCCGTACTGAGCACAAATCAGATAGATGTGGGTTTGTGCTGTGGGATAGTCACTGATGTGCACAGTCCAAAGCAGACGTGACTATGGTCAAGATGATGCTCCCTTGAATGTGAATGGAATAAGATGTTTGTACTTCTGGGTTCTGGCCAGGCTGTGTGAGCTCACTCAGCTAATAACGTTCCAGGTCAAGGTCAGGGATCAGCAGGACGACCAAAACTGATTTGAGAGACATGCTCTGGATTCTCTCCACTCAGAGGAAACCAGTCATCGGACCAGCAGCCCCGCCCTTCCCTGGTTACTGTCCCAGCAGCCCCGCCCTTCCCTGGTTACTGTCCCAGCAGCCCCGCCCTTCCCTAGTTACTGCTCCAATAGCCCCGCCCTTCCCTGGTTACTGCTCCAATAGCCCCGCCCTTCCCTAGTTACTGTCCCAGCAGCCCCGCCCTTCCCTAGTTACTGCTCCAATAGCCCCGCCCTTCCCTAGTTACTGTCCCAGCAGCCCCGCCCTTCCCTAGTTACTGCTCCAATAGCCCCGCCCTTCCCTGGTTACTGTCCCAGCAGCCCCGCCCTTCCCTGGTTACTGTCCCAACAGCCCCGCCCTTCCCTAGTTACTGTCCCAATAGCCCCGCCCTTCCCTGGTTACTGCTCCAACAGCCCCGCCCTTCCCTGGTTACTGCTCCAACAGCCCCGCCCTTCCCTAGTTACTGTCCCAATAGCCCCGCCCTTCCCTAGTTACTGCTCCAACAGCCCCGCCCTTCCCTAGTTACTGTCCCAACAGCCCCGCCCTTCCCTGGTTACTGTCCCAACAGCCCCGCCCTTCCCTAGTTACTGTCCCAATAGCCCCGCCCTTCCCTGGTTACTGTCCCAACAGCCCCGCCCTTCCCTAGTTACTGTCCCAATAGCCCCGCCCTTCCCTGGTTACTGTCCCAACAGCCCCGCCCTTCCCTGGTTACTGCTCCAACAGCCCCGCCCTTCCCTGGTTACTTTCCCAACAGCCCCGCCCTTCCCTAGTTACTGTCCCAACAGCCCCGCCCTTCCCTAGTTACTGTGCCAACAGCTCCGCCCTTCCCTAGTTACTGTCCCAACAGCCCCGCCCTTCCCTGGTTACTGTCCCAACAGCCCCGCCGTTCCCTGGTTACTGTCCCAATAGCCCCGCCCTTCCCTGGTTACTGTCCCAACAGCCCCGCCCTTCCCTGGTTACTGCTCCAACAGCCCAGCCCTTCCCTAGTTACTGTCCCAACAGCCCCGCCCTTCCCTGGTTACTGTCCCAATAGCCCCGCCCTTCCCTGGTTACTGTCCCAATAGCCCCGCCCTTCCCTGGTTACTGCTCCAACAGCCCCGCCCTTCCCTGGTTACTGTCCCAACAGCCCCGCCCTTCCCTAGTTACTGCTCCAACAGCCCCGCCCTTCCCTGGTTACTGCTCCAACAGCCCCGCCCTTCCCTGGTTACTGTCCCAACAGCCCCGCCCTTCCCTAGTTACTGCTCCAACAGCCCCGCCCTTCCCTAGTTACTGTCCCAATAGCCCCGCCCTTCCCTAGTTACTGCTCCAACAGCCCCGCCCTTCCCTAGTTACTGTCCCAACAGCTCCGCCCTTCCCTAGTTACTGCTCCAACAGCCCCGCCCTTCCCTGGTTACTGTCCCAACAGCCCCGCCCTTCCCTAGTTACTGCTCCAACAGCCCCGCCCTTCCCTGGTTACTGTCCCAACAGCCCCGCCCTTCCCTGGTTACTGCTCCAACAGCCCCGCCCTTCCCTGGTTACTTTCCCAACAGCCCCGCCCTTCCCTAGTTACTGTCCCAACAGCCCCGCCCTTCCCTAGTTACTGCTCCAACAGCCCCGCCCTTCCCTGGTTACTGTCCCAACAGCCCCGCCCTTCCCTAGTTACTGCTCCAACAGCCCCGCCCTTCCCTGGTTACTGTCCCAACAGCCCCGCCCTTCCCTAGTTACTGACCCAACAGCCCCGCCCTTCCCTGGTTACTGCTCCAACAGCCCCGCCCTTCCCTGGTTACTGCTCCAACAGCCCCGCCCTTCCCTAGTTACTGTCCCAACAGCCCCGCCCTTCCCTGGTTACTGCTCCAACAGCCCCGCCCTTCCCTAGATACTGTCCCAACAGCCCCGCCCTTCCCTGGTTACTGTCCCAACAGCCCCGCCCTTCCCTAGTTACTGCTCCAACAGCCCCGCCCTTCCCTGGTTACTGCTCCAATAGCCCCGCCCTTCCCTGGTTACTGACCCAACAGCCCCGCCCTTCCCTAGTTACTGACCCAGCAGCCCCGCCCTTCCCTAGTTACTGCTCCAACAGCCCCGCCCTTCCCTGGTTACTGCTCCAACAGCCCCGCCCTTCCCTGGTTACTGCTCCAATAGCTCCGCCCTTCCCTGGTTACTGTCCCAATAGCCCCGCCCTTCCCTAGTTACTGCTCCAACAGCCCCGCCCTTCCCTGGTTACTGCTCCAATAGCCCCGCCCTTCCCTAGTTACTGTCCCAATAGCCCCGCCCTTCCCTAGTTACTGTCCCAACAGCCCCGCCCTTCCCTGGTTACTGCTCCAACAGCCCCGCCCTTCCCTAGTTACTGCTCCAACAGCCCCGCCCTTCCCTGGTTACTGCTCCAACAGCCCCGCCCTTCCCTAGTTACTGCTCCAACAGCCCCGCCCTTCCCTGGTTACTGTCCCAACAGCCCCGCCCTTCCCTAGTTACTGCTCCAACAGCCCCGCCCTTCCCTAGTTACTGTCCCAACAGCCCCGCCCTTCCCTGGTTACTGCTCCAATAGCTCCGCCCTTCCCTGGTTACTGCTCCAACAGCCCCGCCCTTCCCTAGTTACTGTCCCAATAGCCCCGCCCTTCCCTAGTTACTGTCCCAATAGCCCCGCCCTTCCCTGGTTACTGCTCCAACAGCCCCGCCCTTCCCTGGTTACTGCTCCAATAGCCCCGCCCTTCCCTGGTTACTGTCCCAATAGCCCCGCCCTTCCCTAGTTACTGTCCCAACAGCCCCGCCCTTCCCTAGTTACTGTCCCAATAGCCCCGCCCTTCCCTAGTTACTGTCCCAACAGCCCCGCCCTTCCCTGGTTACTGCTCCAATAGCCCCGCCCTTCCCTGGTTACTGCTCCAACAGCCCCGCCCTTCCCTAGTTACTGTCCCAATAGCCCCGCCCTTCCCTAGTTACTGCTCCAACAGCCCCGCCCTTCCCTAGTTACTGTCCCAATAGCCCCGCCCTTCCCTAGTTACTGCTCCAACAGCCCCGCCCTTCCCTAGTTACTGTCCCAATAGCCCCGCCCTTCCCTAGTTACTGTCCCAACAGCCCCGCCCTTCCCTGGTTACTGCTCCAACAGCCCCGCCCTTCCCTGGTTACTGTCCCAACAGCCCCGCCCTTCCCTGGTTACTGCTCCAACAGCCCCACCCTTCCCTAGTTACTGTCCCAACAGCCCCGCCCTTCCCTAGTTACTGTCCCAACAGCCCCGCCCTTCCCTGGTTACTGCTCCAACAGCCCCGCCCTTCCCTAGTTACTGTCCCAACAGCCCCGCCCTTCCCTAGTTACTGTCCCAACAGCCCCGCCCTTCCCTGGTTACTTTCCCAACAGCCCCACCCTTCCCTGGTTACTTTCCCAGCAGCCCCGCCCTTCCCTAGTTACTGTCCCAACAGCCCCGCCCTTCCCTGGTTACTTTCCCAACAGCCCCGCCCTTCCCTGGTTACTTTCCCAGCAGCCCCGCCCTTCCCTAGTTACTTTCCCAACAGCCCCGCCCTTCCCTGGTTACTTTCCCAGCAGCCCCGCCCTTCCCTAGTTACTGCTCCAACAGCCCCGCCCTTCCCTGGTTACTGCTCCAACAGCCCCGCCCTTCCCTAGTTACTGCTCCAACAGCCCCGCCCTTCCCTGGTTACTGTCCCAACAGCCCCGCCCTTCCCTAGTTACTGTCCCAACAGCCCCGCCCTTCCCTAGTTACTGCTCCAACAGCCCCGCCCTTCCCTAGTTACTGTCCCAATAGCCCCGCCCTTCCCTAGTTACTGTCCCAACAGCCCCGCCCTTCCCTGGTTACTGCTCCAACAGCTCCGCCCTTCCCTAGTTACTGCTCCAATAGCTCCGCCCTTCCCTGTTTACTGCTCCAATAGCTCCGCCCTTCCCTAGTTACTGCTCCAATAGCTGTGCTCTTGTCCACTTTCTCTCATCTACCGAAGGCTGCAGGGTCTGTCCTGTGTGCTATGTTTGTGAAGTTTCCATTCCGGGGAAATGTTGGGTAGAAATCTCCACATTGTTAAAATGCAAAAAGTTTAGGCCAGCAGAATCGAGAAAGGTTCACACTTTTGTCCCGGAGAGGGATTTGTCGGGAAGTTGGATGGAACCCAGTTAGGAATGGGACAACAACATCATTCCTTTGGACTGCAGATTCTGTCATGGATAACGCTGCGGAAAAACTGGAAACCTCGTTTCATTGTTTGTGTTTTGATATTTCGCTTGGGCTTGTTTGCTGTATTTGGTGGAATAAACGTATCTGCTCTGTTAAAGAATGTTTGCAGTCTCGTGTGGAATTGTTCCAGTGACAAAACGGACCCAACAGCAACGATGAGATAGCTGCTCTATCAATCTGGGAACTGAATCTGTCCAGAAATACCATCAGCTAGGATTGTAACAAGGGATAGACAGACCAGACAGATCAATGTCCTGACCCATGACAAACTAACATAACCAGGGGAATCGCTTTTAAACACTCTCGTGGGAGATGGGTATCACTGGCTGGGCCAGCATTTACTGCCTGTCCCTAGTTGCCCAGAGACCAGTTGAGAGTCAATCTACAGTCACACGTTAGCCAGACCAGGGGAGGACGGTAGATTTCCTTCCCTGGGGGACATTAGTGAACCAGATGCGTTTTTCCGACAATGAATTCATGGTCATCGTTAGATTCTTATTTCCAGAAATTAATTGAGTTCCAATTCCATCATCTACCATGTCGGGCTTTGAACCCAGGTCCCCGGAATATGCAGCGGATCTCTGGATTAACAGTCCAGTGGTAATACCTACACCCACAGAGATGGGATGACAGTGTCACACTGCAATCAGTGTGGTCAGAGAAATGAGAACGTTAACAGAATTAATTAACCTTTTTATGAATTTTAAATTAGCAAACATTGAAACAAACCGATCAGTCGGTGTATCACAGCCCATTGCTGACTCTGGGTGTAACGTGCTTTCTTTAAACATTCCGTTTGTGTGCGTGACATCTCACAGGCTGGAAAACACGGTCAGCTCGACATACAATCATGGTCAGTGCAAAATTATAGAAGGGATTTAGGAAAACATCCGAGTCAGGCAGGGATTTAAAAAAACATGGAGCCAGGGGAGTGAGCAGGTGATGCGATCCCCAGCACGTTGCTATGGCAGTGATTTCATAGGCTCTGTCCAGGAAAGGGCTCAGAGTGTACAGAGCACAGTGATCAGGTTCAGGGAGAGCTTCCTCTGGAATGACACTCCATGTTTAATCCTGTCACTGTCCTGTCACACAAGGTCTATCCTCCCAATGTGAAAGGTTCAGCAGATTAAAGCCGTGACTGTACTAGCTGAGACAGGATCATCAAGCTGCCCCCTCCCCAGGGTCAGTACCTTCCTTCTCACCCACCCTGGGGTCAGAGCCTCCAATCCAAACAGTCAGACCCAGGCCCGAAACTGGGACTTTCAGTCGGTTCACAATGCTCAGGGAATGGTCACCACCCATCACATCCTGTATCAGAGGCTGACCGCATCAGAGTCTGGGTGGGTGGGGGTGTGGGGGTGGGTGAAGGTGTGGGGGTGGGTGGGGGTGTGTAGGGGTGTGGGTGTATAGGGGTGTGTGTGTGTAGGTGTGTGGGTAGGGGTGTGTATGTGTGTGTGTCTAGGTAGGTGTGTGTGTGTGTGTGTGTTTGTGTAAGGGTGTGTGTGCGTGTGTAGGTGGGTGTGGGTGTGCGTGTGTAGGGGTGTGTGTTTGTGGGTCCATGTGTGGGTGTGTGTGTGTGTAGGTGTGTGGGTGTGTGTGTGGGTCTGTGTGTGTGTATAGGTGTCTGTGTGGGTGTGTGTGTGTGTGTAGGTGTGTGTGTGTATAGGTGTCTGTGTGGGTGTGTGTGTGTGTGTAGGTGTCTGGGTCTGTGTGTGTGGGTCTGTGTGTGTGTAGGTGTCTGTGTGGGTGTGTGTGTGTGTGTATAGGGGTCTGTGTGGGTGTGTGTGTGGGTGTGTGTGTGTATAGGTGTCTGTGTGGGTGTGTGTGTGTGTGTAGGGGTCTGTGTGGGTGTGTGTGTGGGTGTGTGTATAGGTGTCTGTGTGTGTGGGTCTGTGTGTGTGTAGGTGTCTGTGTGTGTGGGTCTGGGCGAGTGTGTGTGTGTGTGGGTGTGTGTGTGTGTGTAGGTGTGTGTTGTGGGGGGTGTGGGGGTGGCAGGGTCAGGTCCGGTCTGGTGATCTCTGTACAATTCACATGTCGCCTTGTTGCCCTGGTAACCTGCTCACTCGCAGAGGGGTTGTGTCTTGGGGAGTCAGGAATCCATTTGGCTTCCTACTGGGTTTTGGGGAGAGGGGTTCTGTCAGGGCTCAGTATCGGGACATCACTCACTTGCTCCCCCCCCCCCCCCCCAAAGGTCTTCCTCACCCTCAGTCTCCATGTCCACTCCCCACCCTCATCCTCCTGGATGTTGTGTCACATTTAACGGCAATAATTACCTTCATCCAAATCTTTACAATAAAATCAAACAATGTGATAAATGGCAGTGAGCTGGGTTCGAGGGGAGTGCCTGATCAGCACGGGAAGCTGATGCCAAATAACAAGCAGTCCCAGTCCATCTCGAGGAGATGGGACCACGGGGAGGGGGGGGGCACTGGGGGTATAACAGTATTTACAAGATAGGCTGTGTATCCTTAGAGTTTATACACCTCGGTTAACTTACACCATCTCGACAATGGAGCAAATCACCAACTATACAGAAACTGACAAAGTGCATAGAGGAAGGACTTTCCTCTCCGTGTGTTTCAGGAGTAGGTTAGTGTGGGACACCTCTCCCAGAACTCACTCAGTACACGCTCAGTGACGGGGGAGTGGGGGGGGAGCAGCCTCAGTGGGAGTAGAGGCAGGGTCAGGGGCACGGGTTTGACCCAGAACTTGGTCAAACATGAAACACAAAACTTGTCACGGGGGGAGGGGTGCCCCCGTGCGGCAGGAGAAAGGGAAACTGAAAGAACGGGGGGGAGAAAGGAAGACAGGGAGGATGAGAGTGAGAGAGAAGGGACGGAGAGAGGGGGAGAGAGAGTGAGTGTGAGAGAGAGAGAGAGAGAGAGAGAGACCAAGGAGTGGGGGGTAGGAGAGAGAGAACATGCAGGGTGCAACACCGTGGGGATGGGGTCAGAGACCACACAGGGGAACGAGGTACAGGACCAGAACTGGTGGAGGTGT
>NC_092759.1:22447286-22530343 GCF_047496795.1 Chiloscyllium punctatum | reverse complement strand
ATCCCCATCCCCACCCCACCATCACACCCCCATCACACTCTCCACACATCCCCACCCCACATCACACCCCCTAGCACACTCCCCACACACCTCCCACCCTCACAACCCCCAACCACCACACCCCCCACCACACTCCCCACACACCCCCCACCCCCAATCACACTCCCTACACCCCCCACCACACTCCCCACACACACCCCACCCCCCACCACACTCCCCACACACACCCCACCCCCCACCACACTCCCTACACATCCCCCACCACCACACCCCCATCACACTCCCCACATACCCCCCACCACATTCCCCACCCCCCACACGATCACATCCTCCCCCCACCACCCCCCACACCCAACGCCCCACACAATCACATCCTCTCCCCACCCCACAACCCCCCCACCATGCCCCCACCACACTCCCCAGACACGCCCCACCCCCACACCTCTCATCACACTCCCCACACACCACCCCCACCACCACACTCCCCACATCACCATCCCACCCCCACCAGCCCATCACACTCCCCACACACCCTCATCCCCACATCCCCCACCACCACACCCCCCATCCCCCACACAATCACATCCTCCTCCACCACCCCCCCCACCCCCACCCTAACGCCCCACACAATCACATCCTCCCCCACCCCCACAACCCCACCACATCCCCATCACACTCCCCACACACCCTCCACCCAATCACATCCCCCCCACTCATCGCCATCAATGAAGACCCCCAGAGTTTACTCCCTTGGGCTCCTGCTCTAGGACAGTCAGGATGACTGATGACTGATGACTGCTCAAGCGAAGGACATTCAACCCATTGAGCCCGTTCTACCCAAAGACGTATCAAAAACAACAAATGAAATAGTGTAGGTTAGATGGGCTTCAGGTTGGTATGACAGGTCAGCACAACATCGAGGGCCGAAGGGCCTGAACTGCACTGGAATGGTCTATGTTCTATGTACTGGAGATCCCTGACCCTGACCCTATCGCAGGTGAACCCTGACCCTGACCCTGACCCTATCGCAGGTGAACCCTGACCCTGACCCTATCGCAGGTGAACCCTGACTCTGACCCTATCGCAGGTGAACCCTGACCCTGACCCTACCGCAGGTGAACCCTGACCCTGACCCTATTTGCAGGTGAACCCTGACCCTGACCTTACCGCAGGTCAGACAGCATCCACAGAGGGACAGCAAGCTAACATTTTGGCCCTCGGTGAATGAAAGGTCATGATTATTCACCATTTGACCCCCTCGTGCTCTCTCCACCCCAGCCTGCCCTGCCCTGCCCTGCCCCGCCATTTGCCCATTCCAATTATTTCTCCATTTCCCTCTCTCAGACATTCCTGGAAAACTGGATTTCCACCGTCCCCTCAGGCAACACATCCCAGATCATTCCGACTCCCCGTGTCAAGATATTTCTCCCCATCTCCCCTCTAAGTGTCCCTCTGGTTCCGAGTCCTCCTTGCCCCCACCCCCTCACGTTCCCCCTTACCCTTCTCCACCCTGGGGAGAACCATCCAGGCTCTTTCCATGTTCACTGAGACCCCTGTCCCAGGGTAAACCTCCCTCTTTACCCTCTCCAAGAGAGAGAGCCCTGACATCCCGCCTGATGGCTGCAGCTCGTGCCCGAGGCCTAGCCTTATCCCTATCCCAAACTCTGTCCCTATCCCTATCCAGACTCCATCCCTATCCCTATCCCAACTCCATCCCTATCTATATCCTAACTCCATCCTCATCCTTATCCCAAACTCCATCCTCATCCCTATCCCAAATTCCATCTGTATCCCTAACTCCATCATTATCCCTATCCAGACTCCATCCCTATCCCTATCCCTAACTCCATCCCTATCCCTATCCCAGACTCCATCCCTATCCCAGACTCCATCCTTATTCCTATCCCAAACTCCATCATTATCCTATCCCAAACCCTATCCCAAACTCCATCCCTATCCCTATCCCAGACTCCATCCCTATCCTATCCCAGACTCCATCCTTATCCTATCCCAAACTCCATCATTATCCCTATCCCAAACCCTATCCAGACTCCATCCCTATCCCTATCCCAGACTCCATCCCTATCCCTATCCCTAGTCTTATCTCTATCCTGAGCCCTAACTCTACCATGGACCCTATCCTGATCCCTATCCCAACCCCGAGCCGTGATTTTTAAAGGGTAAATCTGGACATCCAATGGGAGAAAATAGGAACAGTCACACAATTGTAGAGAGCTTACAGTGCAGAAAGAGGCCACTCTGCCCATTGGGTCTGTACTAGCTGACAGAGCAAGCCTGATCCCACTTCCCCCTGCAGGTTACAGGGTTCAAGGGTCATGTCCTGATGCCCTTTTAAATTGATTTCAGACCCTGCAGCCATTTCATGCACAGAGTTCCAGCTGCTGAACACCCTCGGAATTCAAAACGTGTTCCTCATTGGTCACTTTCAAATCTGTGCTTCTCTCCCTCCCCAGTCACTGAGCCTCTGCTAGGGGAAACAGTGCCTTCCCCATCCACTCTGTCCATGCCCCTGACACTTTTGCACATCTCAATCAATCCGGCCATCTGCCTCTCTCTTCCCAAGGGAAGACCCTCAGCCTGTCGCACGTTCCCTGTTGCTGCATTTGTCCAGTTAACCCCGGCTCCTGCCCAGGAGTAACCCTGGAAGCTGGAGGAGTGTTCAGAGTGTAATCCCGACCCTGGACTTTCCCAAGAACAGGCTGCACCTGAGCAGTGGACCCAAACATCATTGCTGGCCTTGTGGGACCATTCTGACCCAGCTGGCCTACTCGTGACTCCAGACCCACAGCAATAGGACCTTTAACTGCCCTACACTGTGGGGAGTAACCCCTTCAGTCCACAATAAGAGTTGGGCCACACAGACGATACCCACACCCCTGGAGGGTTGAGAGAGGGTTTGGTGGAAGGTGTGTGGGAGAGACTGTGACACAGAGGCCTGGAAGTTGTGTTGTGTCCTGAGCACCTACTTGAGTTTCTGTTGAAAGGGTGCAGTCCCTCGATGACCCTGTTTGAGTTTCTCATACTCCTTGTAGCTGCGATAATACTGCTGGATCAGAACCGCGGCTCTCCTGCTTTGCTGAAATCTCTTCTGCTCATAGTAACTGCGGAACTTACTCTGGATCAGGATAGCCGCCTGGGTCATCTTCTTATACAGTGCATACTGGGCAGGGAGAGCAAGAGACAGAGAGAGAGAGAGAGAGAGAGAGAGAGGGAGAGAGAGGGGGGGAGAGAGAGAGAGAGAGAGAGAGAGAGAGAGAGAGGGGGAGAGAGAGGGGGGGAGAGAGAGAGGGAGAGAGAGAGAGAGAGAGGGGGAGAGAGAGGGGGGGAGAGAGAGAGGGAGAGAGAGAGAGAGAGAGTCACAGAGTTACTGATTATCCTGCTCTCATTAACAACATTTCACAAAGAACACTGGGGGCATACATAAACAGGAGGGCACACTGACCGCTCGGACACTGACCCATCGGGGACAGACCGCTCGGACACTGAACCCATCGGGGACAGACCGCTCGGACACTGACCCATCGGGGACAGACCGCTCGGACACTGAACCCATCGGGGACAGACCGCTCGGACACTGACCCATCGGGGACAGACCACTCAGACACTGACCCATCAGGGACAGACCGCTCGGACACTGACCCATCGGGGACAGACCGCTCGGACACTGAACCCATCGGGGACAGACCGCTCGGACACTGACCCATCGGGGACAGACCGCTCGGACACTGAACCCATCGGGGACAGACCGCTCGGACACTGAACCCATCGGGGACAGACCGCTCGGACACTGACCCATCGGGGACAGACCGCTCGGACACTGAACCCATCGGGGACAGACCGCTCGGACACTGACCCATCGGGGACAGACCGCTCGGACACTGACCGCTCAGACACTGACCCATCAGGGACAGACCGCTCGGACACTGACCCATCGGAGACAGACCACTCGGACACTGACCGCTCAGACACTGACCCATCAGGGACAGACCGCTCGGACACTGACCCATTGGAGACTGACTGCTCAGACACTGACCATCAGGGCAGACCACTGGGGACACTGACCCATCGGAGACAGACCACTCGGACACTGACCACTCAGACACTGACCCATCAGGGACAGACCGCTCGGACACTGACCCATCGGGGACAGACCGCTCGGACACTGAACCCATTGGGGACAGACCGCTCGGACACTGACCCATCGGGGACAGACCGCTCGGACACTGACCGCTCAGACACTGACCCATCAGGGACAGGACCGCTCGGACACTGACCCATCAGAGACAGACCACTCGGACACTGACCGCTCAGACACTGACCCATCAGGACAGACCGCTCGGACACTGACCCATTGGAGACTGACTGCTCAGACACTGACCATCAGGGCAGACCACTGGGGACACTGACCCATCGGAGACAGACCGCTCGGACACTGACCACTCAGACACTGACCCATCAGGGACAGACCGCTCGGACACTGATCCATTGGAGACTGACTGCTCAGACACTGACCCATCAGGGCAGACCGCTCGGACACTGACTCCCCCCCCCACGGAGACTGACCTCTAGGACACTGACCCTCCCTTGGACACTGACCGCTCAGACACTGACCACTCAGAGACTGACCACTCAGAGACTGACCCCTCTGACACTGACCCCCCTTGGAGACTGACCGCTCAGACACTGACCGCTGGGACACTGACCCCTCAGAGACTGACCCCCTCGGAGACTGACCCCCCCTCGGAGACTGACCCATCAGACACTGAACCCCCCACGGAGACTGACCGCTAGGACACTGACCCTCCCTTGGACACTAACTGCTCGGAGACTGACCGCTTGGAAACTGACCCCTCTGACACTGACCCCTCAGAGACTGACGCCGCTCGGACAATGACCGCTTGGAGACTGAACCCACTTGGACACTGACCACTCGGACAATGACCGCTCGGACACTGTCCCCTCGGAGACTCCCCCCTTGGACACTGACCCCCCTTGGACACTGACTCTCAGACACTGACCCCTCTCTTAGACATTGATCCCCCTTGTGCACTGTTCCGCCTTGGGTACTGACCCCCCCCCCCCTCAGGCACTGACCCCGCCTCAGATACTGACCCCCTCAGACACTGACACCCCTCGGACATTGACCCCGCCTCGGACACTGACCCCCCCCCCCCCCCCAGGCACTGACCCCGCTTCGGACATTGACCCCGCCTCGGACACTGACCCCCTCAAGCACTGACACCCCTTGGACACTGACCCCACCCCCTTTGGACACTGACCACCCCCTTGGGCACTGACCCCCCACTCGGACACTTCCCTTGGGCACCGACTCCACCCCCCCCCCCCACTCCCGGACACTGACCCCCCCGGACACTGACCCGCCCCCCCCCCCCCATCGGACACTGACCCCTCCCACAGACACTGATCCACCTTGTGTACTGACCCCCTTGGGCACTTACCCCCCTCGGAGACTGAACCCACTTTGTCACTGACCGCTTGGACACTGAACCCCCTCAGACACTGACCGCTTAGAGACTGAACCACCCGGACACTGACCGCTTGGACACTGACCCCACTCGGTCACTGACCCCACTCGGACACTGACCCCCCTCGGGCACTTACCCCCCTCAGAGACTGAAATCCCTCGGACACTGACCCCCCTTGGGCACTGTCCCCCCGTCGGGCACTGACCCCTCGGAGACTGACCCCCCTCGGACACTGACCCGACTCGGACACTGACTCCTCTCTGGCACTGAACCCCCCTCGGGCACTGACACCCCCCCTCGGAGACTGAATCCCCTTGGAGACTGACCCCCATCTGACAGTGATCGCTTGGTAACTGACCCCCCCCGGACACTGATCCCCCCCTCAGGCACTGACCCCACCTCAGACACTGACCTCACCTCAGACACTGACCCCCCTCTCGGAGACTGAATCCCCTCGGAGACTGACCCCCATCAGACAGTGATCGCTTGGTAACTGACCCCCCCCCGGACACTGATCCCCCCCTCAGGCACTGACCCCACCTCAGACACTAACCCCCCTCAGCCACTGACCCCCCCTCGGACACTACCCCTCCTCAGACACTGACCCCGCTCGGACGTTGACCCCCCACGGTACTGCTCCCCCCCTGGACACTAATACCCCCCTCGGACACTGACCGCTCGGACACTGACCCCCCCCCCCCCCCCCCCCCCCCCCCTCAGAGACTGACCCCCCTTGGAGACTCACCCCCCGCAGACACTGACTGCTTGGACACTGACCCCCCCCGCCCCCCCGCTCCGGTCACTGACTCCCCCCCCCCGCTCCGGTCACTGACCCCACTCGGACACTGACCCCCCCTCAGACACTGATCGCTCGGACACTGGCCCACCTCAGATACTGACCCCCCCTCAGGCATTGACCCCCTTCGGACACTGATCCCTCGGACACTGACATCCCTCAGACATTGACCCCACTCGGACACTGACCGCTCAGACACTGACGCCCCTCGGGCACTGATGCCCCTTGGGCACTGACCGCTCAGAAGCTGAACCCCCTCAAAGACTGACCCCCCCTTGGACACTGACCGCTCAGACACTGACCCCACTTGGTCACTGACCCCAGTCGGTCACTGATCCCCCTTGGACACTGAACCCCCTCGGAGACTGAACCCTCTCGGACACTGACCACTCCAAGACTGAACCATCTCGGGCACTGACTGCTCGGAGACTGACCCCTCCGCCTCGGACATTGACCGCTTGGACACTGACCCCCTCAGACACTGATCTCCCTCGGGCACTGATCTCCCTCGGACACTGATCCCCCTCAGACACTGACTCCCCTCGGACACTGACCCCCCTCGGGCACTGATCTCCCTCGGACACTGACCCCCCCCTCGGGCACTGACCCCCCTCGGACACTGACCCCCCTCGGGCACTGATCTCCCTCGGACACTGACCCCCCCCTCGGACACTGACCCCCCTCGGACACTGACCCCCCCCTCGGACACTGACCCCCCCTCGGACACTGTCCCCCCTCGGACACTGACTCCCCTCGGACACTGACTCCCCTCGGACACTGACCTCCCCTCGGGCACTGACCCCCCTCGGACACTGACCCCCCCTCGGACACTGTCCCCCCTCGGACACTGACTCCCCTCGGACACTGACCTCCCCTCGGGCACTGACTCCCCTCGGACACTGACCCCCCCCTCGGACACTGACCCCCCCCTCGGACACTGACCCCCCTCGGACACTGACCCCCCCCTCGGACACTGACTGCCCTCAGGCACTGACCCCGTTCGGGCACTAACCCCCTCGGACACTGACCCCCTCTCGGACACTGACCCCCTCTCGGACACTGACCCCCTCTCGGACACTGACCCCCCCTCTGGACACTGACTGCCCTCAGGCACTGACCCCGTTCGGGCACTAACCCCCTCGGACACTGACCCCCCTCAGACACTTATCCCTCTGGGACACTGACCCCCCCCTCGGACACTGACCCCCCTCGGACACTGACCCCCCCCTCGGACACTGACTGCCCTCAGGCACTGACCCCGTTCGGGCACTAACCCCCTCGGACACTGACCCCCTCTCGGACACTGACCCCCTCTCGGACACTGACCCCCTCTCGGACACTGACCCCCCCTCTGGACACTGACTGCCCTCAGGCACTGACCCCGTTCGGGCACTAACCCCCTCGGACACTGACCCCCCTCAGACACTTATCCCTCTGGGACACTGACCCCCCCCTCGGACACTGACCCCCCTCGGACACTGACCCCCCCCTCGGACACTGACTGCCCTCAGGCACTGACCCCGTTCGGGCACTAACCCCCTCGGACACTGACCCCCTCTCGGACACTGACCCCCTCTCGGACACTGACCCCCTCTCGGACACTGACCCCCCCTCTGGACACTGACTGCCCTCAGGCACTGACCCCGTTCGGGCACTAACCCCCTCGGACACTGACCCCCCTCAGACACTTATCCCTCTGGGACACTGACCCCCCCCTCGGACACTGATCCATTGGACACTGACTCTCCCGTCGGACACTGTTCCCCTTGGGCACTGACCCCTGCCCCCCCTCTTGGACACTAACCCCCCCCACCCCAGACACTGACCTTGTTGTCCACCCACTGAGTGAGGGTGAGTGGTTGCATGCCCTCTCCCCTGAGTTGGTGAGGGCAGTGCTGGGGGAGTATGTTCCTGAACCGTACGGGCGTCTGTGGGAATGGTGTCAGGCCAACTCACCAAATGAACAAATGGAGGATGTGGCCGAGGGCCGAGAGCCGAGGGAGACCCTCTTCAGAATCAGAGCAGGACCAGGTAGTGTCAGAATCTAAACTACCATCTCAGCCAAGAGGTTTCAACAGGTTTGAGGAGGTAAGATACACATCAAACAGACAGACATGGTCAGAGCTGAAACATGACTTTACCTTCAGTGCTATCCATGTCAGCTAGTGAAACCAAGAGAGGAATGTTAGTACAATCAGGGCACACACACACACCAAGGGAGGCAGGTCAGATACATCCAAACAAATGACAGAACTCCCTCTGGCCCTGCCCCCAATCTCCCCAATTCACAGCACCCCTCCCACTCACAGCCAGCACCGTGGCCTAGTGCTCCTGACTGACTCCAGTCCCACTGCCTCAACACGGTGAGGACGAGGAGGGCGATGAGATTGGGGCTTCAATGTCAGATGGACAGGTTACCACCACACCGTAATAAGGTCAGGGCTGAGGGAGTGGGCACTGTCAGAGGGTCAGGGCTGAGGGAGTGGGCACTGTCAGAGGGTCAGGGCTGAGGGAGTGGGCACTGTCAGAGGGTCAGGGCTGAGGGAGTGGGCACTGTCAGAGGGTCAGGGCTGAGGGAGTGGGCACTGTCGGAGGGTCAGGGCTGAGGGAGGGGGCACTGTCGGAGGGTCAGTGCTGAGGGAGTGGGCACTGTCGGAGGGTCAGTGCTGAGGGAGTGGGCACTGTCGGAGGGTCAGTGCTGAGGGAGTGGGCACTGTCGGAGGGTCAGGGCTGAGGGAGTGGGCACTGTCGGAGGGTCAGTGCTGAGGGAGTGGGCACTGTCGGAGGGTGAGTGCTGAGGGAGTGGGCACTGTCGGAGGGTCAGTGCAGAGGGAGTGGGCACTGTCGGAGGGTCAGTGCTGAGGGAGTGGGCACTGTCGGAGGGTCAGGGCTGAGGGAGTGGGCACTGTCAGAGGGTCAGTGCTGAGGGAGTGGGCACTGTCGGGGGGTCAGTGCTGAGGGAGTGGGCACTGTCGGAGGGTCAGTGCTGAGGGTGTGCTGCAGTGTCAGAGGGTCAGTGCTGAGGGAGTGCCGCGCTGTCGGAGGGTCAGTGCTGAGGGAGTGGGCACTGTCGGAGGGTCAGTGCTGAGGGAGTGGGCACTGTCGGAGGGTCAGTGCTGGGGGAGTGGGCACTGTCGGAGGGTCAGTGCTGGGGGAGTGGGCACTGTTAGTTATTGGCTGTTGAGTGCAGGATTCAACCATGACCCGATCCCGCTGGTGAGACCAGTGATCAGAACGGATTTCTCAAAAATGTTGTCTACGTGAGGAGGCAGAATGTGGGGCACCCCCTGCAACCCAATAAGACCGGCTGGCCACAGCTGATTTTGGGATCTTGCTGTGCCGAGAAGGGGTAGGGCTGAGGGGAAGGTGGCTGCGAACGCCCTCACGCACAGATGATGAGACACATCACGGTCAAGACCTCACAGAAAAGGGACCCAAACTGCTGCCAAACATACATCCAGACGGAAATCAGAAAGTGTGTAGAGACAGATAGGATACCCCAGGGCAGTGCTGTGTGTGTCTATCACAGTAAACAGTGTAGGGTCAGACAGGATACCCCAGGGCAGTGCTGTGTGTGTCTATCACCGTAAACAGTGTAGGGTCAGACAGGATACCCCAGGGCAGTGCTGTGTGTGTCTATCACAGTAAACAGTGTAGGGTCAGACAGGATACCCCAGGGCAATGCTGTGTGTGTCTATCACAGTAAACAGTGTAGGGTCAGACAGGATACCCCAGGGCAGTGCTGTGTGTGTCTATCACAGTAAACAGTGTAGGGTCAGACAGGATTCCCCAGGGCAGTGCTGTGTGTGTCTATCACAGTAAACAGTGTAGGGTCAGACAGGATACCCCAGGGCAATGCTGTGTGTGTCTATCACAGTAAACAGTGTAGGGTCAGACAGGATACCCCAGGGCAGTGCTGTGTGTGTCTATCACAGTAAACAGTGTAGAGACAGATAGGATACCCCAGGGCAGTGCTGTGTGTGTCTATCACAGTAAACAGTGTAGAGACAGACAGGATACCCCAGGGCAGTGCTGTGTGTGTCTATCACAGTAAACAGTGTAGGGTCAGACAGGATACCCCAGGGCAGTGCAGTGTGTGTCTATCACAGTAAACACTGTAGGGTCAGACAGGATACCCCAGGGCAGTGCTGTGTGTGTCTATCACAGTAAACAGTGTAGGGTCAGACAGGATACCCCAGGGCAGTGCTGTGTGTGTCTATCACAGTAAACAGTGTAGGGTCAGACAGGATACCCCAGGGCAGTGCTGTGTGTGTCTATCACAGTAAACAGTGTAGGGTCAGACAGGATACCCCAGGGCAGTGCTGTGTGTGTCTATCACGGTAAACAGTGTAGGGTCAGACAGGATACCCCAGGGCAGTGCTGTGTGTGTCTATCACGGTAAACAGTGTAGGGTCAGACAGGATACCCCAGGGCAGTGCTGTGTGTGTCTATCACAGTAAACAGTGTAGGGTCAGACAGGATACCCCAGGGCAGTGCTGTGTGTGTCTATCACAGTAAACAGTGTAGGGTCAGACAGGATACCCCAGGGCAGTGCTGTGTGTGTCTATCACAGTAAACACTGTAGAGTCAGACAGGATACCCCAGGGCAGTGCTGTGTGTGTCTATCACGGTAAACAGTGTAGGGTCAGACAGGATACCCCAGGGCAGTGCTGTGTGTGTCTATCACGGTAAACAGTGTAGGGTCAGACAGGATACCCCAGGGCAGTGCTGTGTGTGTCTATCACAGTAAACACTGTAGGGTCAGACAGGATACCCCAGGGCAGTGCTGTGTGTGTCTATCACAGTAAACAGTGTAGAGACAGACAGGATACCCCAGGGCAGTGCTGTGTGTGTCTATCACAGTAAACAGTGTAGGGTCAGACAGGATACCCCAGGGCAGAGCTGTGTGTGTCTATCACAGTAAACAGTGTAGGGTCAGACAGGATACCCCAGGGCAGTGCTGTGTGTGTCTATCACAGTAAACACTGTAGAGACAGACAGGATACCCCAGGGCAGTGCAGTGTGTGTCTATCACAGTAAACAGGGTAGGGACAGACAGGATACCCCAGGGCAGTGCTGTGTGTGTCTATCACAGTAAACAGTGTAGGGTCAGACAGGATACCCAGGGCAGTGCTGTGTGTGTCTATCACGGTAAACAGTGTAGGGTCAGACAGGATACCCCAGGGCAGTGCTGTGTGTGACTATCACAGTAAACAGTGTAGGGTCAGATAGGATACCCTAGGGCAGTGCTGTGTGTGTCTATCACAGTAAACACTGTAGAGACAGACAGGATACCCCAGGGCAGTGCTGTGTGTGTCTATCACAGTAAACAGTGTAGAGACAGACAGGATACCCCAGGGCAGTGCTGTGTGTGTCTATCACAGTAAACAGTGTAGGGTCAGACAGGATACCCCAGGGCAGTGCTGTGTGTGTCTATCACAGTAAACAGGGTAGGGACAGACAGGATACCCCAGGGCAGTGCTGTGTGTGTCTATCACAGTAAACACTGTAGGGTCAGACAGGATACCCCAGGGCAGTGCTGTGTGTGTCTATCACAGTAAACAGGGTAGGGACAGACAGGATACCCCAGGGCAGTGCTGTGTGTGTCTATCACAGTAAACAGTGTAGGGTCAGACAGGATACCCCAGGGCAGTGCTGTGTGTGTCTATCACAGTAAACAGTGTAGGGTCAGACAGGATACCCCAGGGCAGTGCTGTGTGTGTCTATCACAGTAAACAGTGTAGGGTCAGACAGGATACCCCAGGGCAGTGCTGTGTGTGTCTATCACAGTAAACAGTGTAGGGTCAGACAGGATACCCCAGGGCAGTGCTGTGTGTGTCTATCACAGTAAACAGTGTAGGGTCAGACAGGATACCCCAGGGCAGTGCTGTGTGTGTCTATCACAGTAAACACTGTAGAGACAGACAGGATACCCCAGGGCAGTGCTGTGTGTGTCTATCACAGTAAACAGTGTAGGGTCAGACAGGATACCCCAGGGCAGTGCTGTGTGTGTCTATCACAGTAAACAGTGTAGAGACAGACAGGATACCCCAGGGCAGTGCTGTGTGTGTCTATCACAGTAAACAGTGTAGGGTCAGACAGGATACCCCAGGGCAATGCTGTGTGTGTCTATCACAGTAAACAGTGTAGAGACAGACAGGATACCCCAGGGCAGTGCTGTGTGTGTCTATCACAGTAAACAGTGTAGGGTCAGACAGGATACCCCAGGGCAGTGCTGTGTGTGTCTATCACAGTAAACAGTGTAGAGACAGACAGGATACCCCAGGGCAGTGCTGTGTGTGTCTATCACAGTAAACAGTGTAGGGTCAGACAGGATACCCCAGGGCAGTGCTGTGTGTGTCTATCACAGTAAACAGTGTAGAGACAGACAGGATACCCCAGGGCAGTGCTGTGTGTGTCTATCACAGTAAACAGTGTAGGGTCAGACAGGATACCCCAGGGCAGTGCTGTGTGTGTCTATCACAGTAAACAGTGTAGGGTCAGACAGGATACCCCAGGGCAGTGCTGTGTGTGTCTATCACCGTAAACAGTGTAGGGTCAGACAGGATACCCCAGGGCAGTGCTGTGTGTGTCTATCACAGTAAACAGTGTAGGGTCAGACAGGATACCCCAGGGTAGTGCTGTGTGTGTCTATCACAGTAAACAGTGTAGGGTCAGACAGGATACCCCAGGGCAGTGCTGTGTGTGTCTATCACAGTAAACACTGTAGGGTCAGACAGGATACCCCAGGGCAGTGCTGTGTGTGTCTATCACAGTAAACACTGTAGAGACAGACAGGATACCCCAGGGCAGTGCTGTGTGTGTCTATCACCGTAAACAGTGTAGGGTCAGACAGGATACCCCAGGGCAGTGCTGTGTGTGTCTATCACAGTAAACACTGTAGAGACAGACAGGATACCCCAGGGCAGTGCTGTGTGTGTCTATCACAGTAAACAGTGTAGAGACAGACAGGATACCCCAGGGCAGTGCTGTGTGTGTGTCCCTGACACTGAATGGTTTACCACACCCTAGGGTAAGCTGCACAACATTACTGAAGAGCAGAAAGAAGAAAGTGCATTCACATTTTGATGACCAAGACAGAGAATGCCATGTGGAGTATGTTTGAGCTACTAATCGAGTGGGTTATTTATTGGTGTTGCGATGTGTTTTCTGTCACCCCCCTGGCTCATTTCTCTGAAAGCTGTCCACTTGCTGCCATTCCCAAACCTCCAGGGGTGTCGGGTTGCTCTCACTATCTCCACGTTACAGGTGGAGAGGTATCACATAGGGTTGCTTGTCAAATCCTACAGAGTCATCCGAGATGCTGCCATCAGGGGAGGGAGAGTCTGACTGAGTGGTTCCTGAGGTTGAAGCTGAACCAGTGCTCCCCTCTGACAGGTGGTTCGACTCGATTGGACGGGGTACTGTACCTGCTTGTACTTCCTGTAACAACGCTGGATAACAGCTGCAGCGATTTCCTGCTGTTCCTTCAGTCTCCGGCCCTGCTCAACAAAGACACAATGATGTTAGACAATTGCTCACCACTCAGCTCCCTGTTCACATTTGTTCAGAAAACAGGCGCCAACTGTTCCTACTCTAGGGCACAGCGGCTCAGTCATTAGTACCAGGGACCCGGGTTCGATTCTCTCATCAGATGGCTCTCTGCGTGGGCTTTGTAAATTCTCCCTGTGTCTGCATTGGGTTCCTCCCAAAAACCAAATCTGTACAGGTTAGGGTGGGCTGGCCATGGGAAATTGTCCCATAGTGTCCAGGGATGTGCAGGTTAGGGTGGATTGGCCATGGGAAATTGTCCCACAGTGCCCAGGGATGTGCAGGTTAGGGTGGATTGGCCATGGGAAATTGTCCCTTGGTGCCCAGGGATGTGCAGGTTAGGGTGGGCTGGCCATGGGAAATTGTCCCATAGTGCCCAGGGATGTGCAGGTTAGGGTGGATTGGCCATGGGAAATTGTCCCATAGTGTCCAGGGATGTGGAGGTTAGGGTGGATTGGCCATGGGAAATTGTCCCATAGTGCCCAGGGATGTGCAGGTTAGGGTGGATTGGCCATGGGAAATTGTCCCATAGTGCCCAGGGATGTGCAGGTTAGGGTGGATTGGCCATGGGAAATTGTCCCATAGTGTCCAGGAATGTGGATTGGCCCTGGGGAAATGCAGGGTTGCAGGGCCAGGGTGGGGGTGAGGCGTCTGGACGGGACGTTCTTTTGAGGGACGGTGTGGACTAGATGGGCAGAGTAGTTTGTTTCTGCCTTGTATGGGATTGTACGGAGGTATTGCCCGAATACAGGGAATAGCACATGGAAACCTGAAGGTGCAGGGAATGCCGAATGGATCAGCCAGCGTCTCTGGCCAGAGGAACTGAATACACAGTGTGTACAGGCTGAGCAGGAAGGTCAGAGTCACATCAGACCCAGTCTGCAGTCAGCAACCAGCCCAGCTCCTGGCCTTAGGCAAGAGCTAATGACTGATGCTCACTGTGTCAGACTGTGTCTGTGACTTGGGCCAGTGCAGTGTTCATTAGGAACTGAGGTGACAGAGATTGCAAACTGTGCTCGGATCCCCCAGTGCCTCTTGGTATTTACGGTCTGGTGAAGCTGTATCACAATACCACTCCCTCAACCAACTGGCTGAGGCAGTGGAAAGGCATTTTCTTCCCATCCTCTCGGTCAGAGTCTGACGGGTAATAAGGCAGGGGGGGGAAATGTTTAACTGCCTGAAGGAAGCTTCAGAAACCAATCCCTAATCCAGCACGGAGTGGCATTGCCCAGGGCTGACATCAACTCTCAGCTTCGAGAAGCTTCAAACACAGAGAAGGATTCTCAAAAACAACAGCATCAAGTTCAAAAATAACATGTAGACATCTCCTGGGTCACACTCTGGGTATAATCCGCAATTAATAAACTCTCAAACACAGAAACACACTGACAACCCACAGTCACCCCGATAACACAGATTATCTACAGACTCATACAATAACCCACACACACAATAACCTCCCCAAACAGACAGACACTGTAACCCACAGACAGACACACTGCAAAGGGGGGGGAGAGCGTTAGTCTGAAGAGGGGTAGTGAGTGAGTGTGAAGGGGGAGAGAGTGAGTGTGAAAGGGGGAGGGAGTGAGTGTGAAAGGGGGAGGGAGGGAGTGTGAATGGGGAGAGAGTGAGTGTGAAGGAGGAGAGAGTGAGTGTGAAGGGGAGACAGTGAGTGTGAAAGGGGGAGGGAGAGAGTGTGAAGAGGGAGAGAGTGAGTGTGAAAGGGAGAGGGAGTGAGTGTGAAAGGGGAGGGAGTGAGTGTGAAAGGGGAGGGAGTGAGTGTGAAGGGGAATGTTGTGAGTGTGAAGGGGAGAGAGTGAGTGTGAAGGGGAGAGAGTGAGTGTGAAGTGGAGAGTGTGAGTGTGAAAGGAGTAGAGAGAGAGTGTGAAGAGGAGATGCTGAGTGTGAATGGGGAAAGTGTGAGTGTGAAGGGGAGAGAGTGAATGGGAAAGGGGGAGTGAGTGAGTGTGAAAGTGGAGAGAGTGTGAGTGTGAAGGGGATAGGGAGTGAGTGTGAAAGGGGAAGGAGTGAGTGTGAAAGTGGAGAGAGTGTGAGTGTGAAAGGGATAGGGAGTGAGTGTGAAAGGGGAGGGAGTGAGTGTGAAAAGGGGAGTGAGTGAGTGTGAAAGGGGGAGAGATTGAGTGTGAAGAGGAGAGAGTGAGTGTGAACGGGGGAGAGAGTGAGTGTGAAGGGGAGAGAATGAGTGTGAAAGGGGTAGGGAGTGAGTGTGAAAGGGGTAGCGAGTGAGTGTGGAAGTAGTAAGGAGTGAGTGTGAAGGGGAGAGAGTGAGTGTGAAAGGGGAAGGAGTGTGAAAGGGGGAGAGAGAGTGTGAAAGGGGAAAGAGTGGGGACAGGAGTGTGTGTGTGTGGGGACGGTAGTGTGTGTGAGTGAGTGTGTGTGTGGGGACGGGAGTGTGTGTGTGTGTAGGTGGGATTGTGAGTGTGTGTAGGAGGGAGTGAGTGTGTGTGTAGGAGGGAGTGTGAGTGTGTGTAGGTGGGATTGTGAGTGTGTGTAGGAGGGAGTGAGTGTGTGTGTAGGAGGGAGTGAGAGTGTGTGTAGGAGGGAGTGAGAGTGTGTGTAGGAGGGAGTGTGAGTGTGTGTAGGTGGGAGTGAGAGTGTGTGTAGACGGGAGTGAGAGTGTGTGTAGGCGGGAGTGTGAGTGTGTGTTGGCGGGAGTGTGAGTGTGTGTTGGCGGGAGTGAGAGTGTGTGTAGGAGGGAGTGTGAGTGTGTGTAGGCGGGAGTGAGAGTGTGTGTAGGAGGGAGTGTGAGTGTGTGTAGGAGGGAGTGTGAGTGTGTGTAGGAGGGAGTGAGAGTGTGTGTAGGCGGGAGTGAGAGTGTGTGTAGGTGGGAGTGAGAGTGTGTGTAGGAGGGAGTGTGAGTGTGTGTAGGAGGGAGTGTGAGTGTGTGTAGGTGGGAGTGAGAGTGCGTGTAGGTGGGAGTGAGAGTGTGTGTAGGAGGGAGTGTGAGTGTGTGTAGGCGGGAGTGAGAGTGTGTGTAGGAGGGAGTGAGAGTGTGTGTAGGAGGGAGTGAGAGTGTGTGTAGGAGGGAGTGTGAGTGTGTGTAGGCGGGAGTGAGAGTGTGTGTAGGAGGGAGTGTGAGTGTGTGTAGGCGGGAGTGTGTGTGTGTGTAGGCGGGAGTGTGAGTGTGTGTAGGCGGGAGTGAGAGTGTGTGTAGGAGGGAGTGTGAGTGTGTGTACGCGGGAGTGAGAGTGTGTGTAGGAGGGAGTGAGAGTGTGTGTACGCGGGAGTGAGAGTGTGTGTATGAGGGAGTGTGAGTGTGTGTAGGAGGGAGTGAGAGTGTGTGTAGGAGGGAGTGTGTGTGTGTGTAGGAGGGAGTGTGAGTGTGTGTAGGAGGGAGTGAGAGTGTGTGTAGGTGGGAGTGTGAGTGTGTGTAGGAGGGAGTGTGAGTGCGTGTAGGTTGGAGTGTGAGTGTGTGAAGGTGGGAGTGAGAATGTGTGTTGGCGGGAGTGAGAGTGTGTGTAGGAGGGAGTGTGAGTGTGTGTTGGCGGGAGTGAGAGTGTGTGTAGGTGGGAGTGAGAATGTGTGTAGGAGGGAGTGTGAGTGTGTGAAGGTGGGAGTGAGAATGTGTGTTGGCGGGAGTGAGAGTGTGTGTAGGAGGGAGTGTGTGTGTGTGAAGGTGGGAGTGAGAATGTGTGTTGGCGGGAGTGAGAGTGTGTGTAGGAGGGAGTGTGTGTGTGTAGGTGGGAGTGTGAGTGTGTGTAGGCGGGAGTGTGAGTGTGTGTAGGTGGGAGTGAGAGTGTGTGTAGGAGGGAGTGTGAGTGTGTGTAGGTGGGAGTGAGAGTGTGTGTAGGCGGGAGTGTGTGTGTGTGTAGGCGGGAGTGTGTGAGTGTGTAGGTGGGAGTGTGAGTGTGTGTAGGCGGGAGTGTGAGTGTGTGTAGGAGGGAGTGTGTGTGTGTGTTGGCGGGAGTGAGAGTGAGTGTAGGAGGGAGTGTGAGTGTGTGTAGGCGGGAGAGAGAGTGTGTGTATGAGGGAGTGAGAGTGTGTGTAGGAGGGAGTGTGAGTGTGTGTTGGCGGGAGTGTGAGTGTGTGTTGGCGGGAGTGTGTGTGTGTGTTGGCGGGAGTGAGAGTGTGTGTAGGCGGGAGTGTGAGTGTGTGTAGACGGGAGTGAGAGTGTGTGTAGGCGGGAGTGAGAGTGTGTGTAGGCGGGAGTGAGAGTGTGTGTAGGAGGGAGTGTGAGTGTGTGTAGACGGGAGTGAGAGTGTGTGTAGGCGGGAGTGAGAGTGTGTGTAGGAGGGAGTGTGAGTGTGTGTAGGTGGGAATGAGAGTGTGTGTAGGAGGGAGTGAGAGTGTGTGTAGGAGGGAGTGAGAGTGTGTGTAGGCGGGAGTGAGAGTGTGTGTAGGCGGGAGTGAGAGTGTGTGTAGGAGGGAGTGTGAGTGTGTGTAGGCGGGAGTGAGAATGTGTGTTGGTGGGAGTGTGAGTTTGTGTAGGCGGGAGTGAGAGTGTGTGTAGGCGGGAGTGAGAGTGTGTGTAGGAGGGAGTGTGAGTGTGTGTAGGCGGGAGTGAGAGTGTGTGTAGGCGGGAGTGTGAGTGTGTGTAGGAGGGAGTGTGAGTGTGTGTAGGTGGGAGTGTGAGTGTGTGTAGGAGGGAGTGTGAGTGTGTGTAGGCGGGAGTGAGAGTGTGTGTAGGCGGGAGTGTGAGTGTGTGTAGGCGGGAGTGTGAGTGTGTGTAGGTGGGAGTGAGAGTGTGTGAAGGAGGGAGTGTGAGTGTGTGTAGGCGGGAGTGAGAGTGTGTGTAGGCGGGAGTGTGAGTGTGTGTAGGCGGGAGTGAGAGTGTGTGTAGGAGGGAGTGTGAGTGTGTGTAGGCGGGAGTGTGTGTGTGTGTAGGCGGGAGTGTGAGTGTGTGTAGGCGGGAGTGAGAGTGTGTGTAGGCGGGAGTGAGAGTGTGTGTAGGAGGGAGTGTGAGTGTGTGTACGCGGGAGTGAGAGTGTGTGTAGGAGGGAGTGTCAGTGTGTGTAGGAGGGAGTGTGAGTGTGTGTAGGAGGGAGTGAGAATGTGTGTAGGAGGGAGTGAGAGTGTGTGTAGGCGGGAGTGAGAGTGTGTGTAGGAGGGAGTGTGAGTGTGTGTACGCGGGAGTGAGAGTGTGTGTAGGAGGGAGTGTGAGTGTGTGTAGGTGGGAGTGTGAGTGTGTGTAGGCGGGAGTGTGTGTGTGTGTAGGCGGGAGTGTGAGTGTGTGTAGGCGGGAGTGTG
Source organism: Chiloscyllium punctatum (assembly GCF_047496795.1). Classification (NCBI taxonomy): domain Eukaryota; kingdom Metazoa; phylum Chordata; class Chondrichthyes; order Orectolobiformes; family Hemiscylliidae; genus Chiloscyllium; species Chiloscyllium punctatum. The sequence continues at coordinate 22,511,281 of NC_092759.1, read as the reverse complement.
AGTGTGTGTAGGCGGGAGTGTGAGTGTGTGTAGGCGGGAGTGTGAGTGTGTGTAGGCGGGAGTGTGTGTGTGTGTAGGCGGGAGTGTGAGTGTGTGTAGGCGGGAGTGAGAGTGTGTGTAGGCGGGAGTGAGAGTGTGTGTAGGCGGGAGTGTGAGTGTGTGTAGGCGGGAGTGTGTGTGTGTGTAGGCGGGAGTGTGAGTGTGTGTAGGCGGGAGTGAGAGTGTGTGTAGGTGGGAGTGAGAGTGTGTGTAGGCGGGAGTGAGAGTGTGTGTAGGAGGGTGTGTGAGTGTGTGTAGGCGGGAGTGTGTGTGTGTGTAGGCGGGAGTGTGAGTGTGTGTAGGCGGGAGTGAGAGTGTGTGTAGGAGGGAGTGTGAGTGTGTGTACGCGGGAGTGAGAGTGTGTGTAGGAGGGAGTGTCAGTGTGTGCAGGAGGGAGTGTGAGTGTGTGTAGGAGGGAGTGAGAGTGTGTGTAGGAGGGAGTGTGTGTGTGTGTAGGAGGGAGTGTGAGTGTGTGTAGGAGGGAGTGAGAATGTGTGTAGGAGGGAGTGTGTGTGTGTGTAGGCGGGAGTGTGAGTGCGTGTAGGTTGGAGTGTGAGTGTGTGAAGGTGGGAGTGAGAATGTGTGTTGGCGGGAGTGTGAGTGTGTGTAGGAGGGAGTGAGAGTGTGTGTAGGAGGGAGTGAGAGTGTGTGTAGGAGGGAGTGTGAGTGTGTGTAGGCGGGAGTGAGAGTGTGTGTAGGAGGGAGTGAGAGTGTGTGTAGGAGGGAGTGAGAGTGTGTGTAGGAGGGAGTGTGTGTGTGTGTAGGCGGGAGTGTGAGTGTGTGTAGGCGGGAGTGTGAGTGTGTGTAGGTGGGAGTGAGAGTGTGTGTTGGCGGGAGTGAGAGTGTGTGTAGGCGGGAGTGTGAGTGTGTGTAGGAGGGAGTGTGAGTGTGTGTAGGCGGGAGTGAGAGTGCGTGTAGGAGGGAGTGTGTGTGTGTGTAGGCGGGAGTGTGAGTGTGTGTAGGAGGGAGTGTGAGTGTGTGTAGGTTGGAGTGAGAATGTGTGTTGGCGGGAGTGAGAGTGTGTGTAGACGGGAGTGTGTGTGTGTGTAGGAGGGAGTGAGAGTGTGTGTAGGAGGGAGTGAGAATGTGTGTAGGAGGGAGTGAGAGTGTGTGTAGGAGGGAGTGTGTGTGTGTGTAGGTGGGAGTGAGAATGTGTGTTGGCGGGAGTGAGAGTGTGTGTAGGCGGGAGTGTGAGTGTGTGTAGGCGGGAGTGTGAGTGTGTGTAGGCGGGAGTGAGAGTGTGTGTAGGCGGGAGTGAGAATGTGTGTTGGCGGGAGTGTGTTTGTGTGTAGGAGGGAGTGTGAGTGTGTGTAGGTGGGAGTGAGAGTGTGTGTAGGCGGGAGTGTGAGTGTGTGTAGGTGGGAGTGAGAGTGTGTGTAGGAGGGAGTGAGAGTGTGTGCAGGTGGGAGTGAGAGTGTGTGTAGGCGGGAGTGTGTTTGTGTGTAGGCGGGAGTGTGTGAGTGTGTGTATGTGGGAGTGTGTGTGTGTTGGCGGGAGTGAGAGTGTGTGTAGGAGGGAGTGCGAGTGTGTGTAGGCGGGAGTGTGAGTGTGTGTAGGAGGGAGTGTGAGTGTGTGTAGGTGGGAGTGAGAATGTGTGTTGGCGGGAGTGTGAGTGTGTGTTGGCGTGATTGTGAGTGTGTGTAGGAGGGAGTGTGAGTGTGTGTAGGTGGGAGTGAGAGTGTGTGTAGGCGGGAGTGTGAATGTGTGTAGGTGGGAGTGAGAGTGTGTGTAGGAGGGAGTGAGAGTGTGTGTAGGAGGGAGTGTGTGTGTGTGTAGGAGGGAGTGTGTGTGTGTGTAGGTGGGAGTGAGAATGTGTGTTGGCGGGAGTGAGAGTGTGTGTAGGCGGGAGTGAGAGTGTGTGTAGGCGTGAGTGTGAGTGTGTGAAGGTGGGAGTGAGAGTGTGTGTAGGCGGGAGTGTGTGTGTGTGTAGGCGGGGGTGTGTGTGTGTGTAGGCGGGAGTGTGTGAGTGTGTGTAGGTGGGAGTGTGTGTGTGTTGGCGGGAGTGAGAGTGTGTGTAGGAGGGAGTGTGAGTGTGTGTAGGCGGGAGTGTGAGTGTGTGTAGGAGGGAGTGTGAGTGTGTGTAGGTGGGAGTGAGAATGTGTGATGGCGGGAGTGTGAGTGTGTGTTGGCGGGAGTGTGAGTGTGTGTAAGAGGGAGTGTGAGTGTGTTGGCGGGAGTGAGAGTGTGTGTAGGAGGAAGTGTGAGTGTGTGTAGGCGGGAGTGTGAGTGTGTGTTGGCGGGAGTGTGAGTGTGTTGGCGGGAGTGAGAGTGTGTGTAGGCGGGAGTGAGAGTGTGTGTAGGTGGGAGTGAGAGTGTGTGTAGGCGGGAGTGTGTGTGTGTGTAGGCGGGAGTGCGTGTGTGTGTAGGTGGGAGTGAGAGTGTGTGTTGGCGGGAGTGAGAGTGTGTGTAGGAGGGAGTGTGAGTGTGTGTAGGAGGGAGTGTGTGTGTGTGTAGGTGGGAGTGTGAGTGTGTGTAGGCGGGAATGTGAGTGTGTGTAGGTGGGAGTGAGAGTGTGTGTAGGAGGGAGTGTGAGTGTGTGTAGGAGGGAGTGAGAGTGTGTGTAGGCGGGAGTGTGAGTGTGTGTAGGAGGGAGTGAGAGTGTGTGTAGGAGGGAGTGTGAGTGTGTGTAGGTGGGAGTGAGAGTGTGTGTAGGCCGGAGTGAGAGTGTGTGTAGGAGGGAGTGTGTGTGTGTGTAGGCGGGAGTGTGAGTGTGTGTAGGTTGGAGTGAGAATGTGTGTTGGCGGGAGTGAGAGTGTGTGTAGGAGGGAGTGTGTGAGTGTGTGTAGGTGGGAGTGTGTGTGTGTGTAGGTGGGAGTGAGAGTGTGTGTAGGAGGGAGTGAGAGTGTGTGTAGGTGGGAGTGAGAGTGTGTGTAGGAGGGAGTGTGAGAGTGTGTGTAGGCGGGAGTGTGAGTGTGTGTAGTTGGGAGTGAGAATGTGTGTTGGCGGGAGTGTGAGTGTGTGTAGGCGGGAGTGAGAGTGTGTGTAGGAGGGAGTGTGAGTGTGTGTAGGAGGGAGTGTGAGTGTGTGAAGGTGGGAGTGAGAGTATGTGTAGGAGGGAGTGAGAGTGTGTGTAGGAGGGAGTGAGAGTGTGTGTAGGAGGGAGTGAGAGTGTGTGTAGGAGGGAGTGAGAGTGTGTGTAGGAGGGAGTGTGAGTGTGTGTAGGAGGGAGTGAGAGTGTGTGTAGGAGGGAGTGAGAGTGTGTGTAGGAGGGAGTGTGAGTGTGTGTAGGTGGGAGTGAGAGTATGTGTAGGAGGGAGTGAGAGTGTGTGTAGGAGGGAGTGAGAGTGTGTGTAGGCGGGAGTGTGTGAGTGTGTAGGTGGGAGTGTGAGTGTGTGTAGGCGGGAGTGTGAGTGTGTGTAGGAGGGAGTGTGAGTGTGTGTAGGCGGGAGTGTGAGTGTGTGTAGGCGGGATTGAGAGTGTTTGTTGGTGGGAATGTGTGTGTGTGTAGGAGGGAGTGAGAGTGTGTGTAGGCGGGATTGAGAGTGTGTGTAGGTGGGAGTGAGAGTGTGTGTAGGAGGGAGTGAGAGTGTGTGTAGGAGGGAGTGAGAGTGTGTGTAGGCGGGAGTGAGAGTGTGTGTAGGAGGGAGTGTGAGTGTGTGTAGGAGGGAGTGAGAGTGTGTGAAGGAGGGAGTGAGAGTGTGTGTAGGAGGGAGTGAGAGTGTGTGTAGGAGGGAGTGTGAGTGTGTGTTGGTGGGAGTGTGAGTGTGTGTAGGAGGGAGTGTGAGTGTGTGTAGGAGGGAGTGTGAGTGTGTGTAGGTGGGAGTGAGAGTGTGTGTAGGAGGGAGTGTGAGTGTGTGTAGGAGGGAGTGTGAGTGTGTGTAGGAGGGAGTGTGAGTGTGTGTTGGTGGGAGTGTGAGTGTGTGTAGGAGGGAGTGAGAGTGTGTGTAGGAGGGAGTGTGAGTGTGTGTAGGAGGGAGTGTGAGTGTGTGTTGGCGGGAGTGTGAGTGTGTGTAGGCGGGAGTGAGAGTGTGTGTAGGAGGGAGTGAGAGTGTGTGTAGGAGTGAGTGAGAGTGTGTGTAGGTGGGAGTGTGAGTGTGTGTAGGTGGGAGTGAGAGTGTGTGTAGGCGGGAGTGAGAGTGTGTGTAGGAGGGAGTGAGAGTGTGTGTAGGCGGGAGTGAGAGTGTGTGTAGGTGGGAGTGTGTGTGTGTGTAGGCGGGAGTGAGAGTGTGTGTAGGAGGGAGTGTGAGTGTGTGTAGGAGGGAGTGAGAGTGTGTGTAGGAGGGAGTGAGAGTGTGTGTAGGAGGGAGTGTGAGTGTGTGTTGGTGGGAGTGTGAGTGTGTGTAGGAGGGAGTGAGAGTGTGTGTAGGAGGGAGTGTGAGTGTGTGTAGGAGGGAGTGTGAGTGTGTAGGAGGGAGTGTGAGTGTGTGTAGGAGGGAGTGTGAGTGTGTAGGAGGGAGTGAGAGTGTGTGTAGGAGGGAGTGTGAGTGTGTGTAGGCGGGAGTGTGAGTGTGTGTAGGCGGGAGTGTGAGTGTGTTTAGGAGGGAGTGAGAGTGTGTGTAGGAGGGAGTGAGAGTGTGTGTAGGAGGGAGTGTGAGTGTGTGTTGGTGGGAGTGTGAGTGTGTGTAGGAGGGAGTGAGAGTGTGTGTAGGAGGGAGTGAGAGTGTGTGTAGGCGGGAGTGAGAGTGTGTGTAGGCGGGAGTGAGAGTGTGTGTAGGCGGGAGTGAGAGTGTGTGTAGGAGGGAGTGTGTGAGTGTGTAGGAGGGAGTGAGAGTGTGTGTAGGCGGGAGTGAGAGTGTGTGTAGGAGGGAGTGTGAGTGTGTGTAGGAGGGAGTGAGAGTGTGTGTAGGAGGGAGTGAGAGTGTGTGTAGGAGGGAGTGTGAGTGTGTGTTGGCGGGAGTGTGAGTGTGTGTAGGAGGGAGTGTGAGTGTGTGTTGGCGGGAGTGTGAGTGAGTGTAGGAGGGAGTGAGAGTGAGTGTAGGAGGGAGTGTGAGTGTGTGTAGGCGGGAGTGAGAGTGTGTGTAGGCGGGAGTGAGAGTGTGTGTTGGCGGGAGTGAGAGTGTGTGTAGGAGGGAGTGAGAGTGTGTGTAGGTGGGAGTGAGAGTGTGTGTTGGCGGGAGTGAGAGTGTGTGTTGGCGGGAGTGAGAGTGTGTGTAGGTGGGAGTGAGAGTGTGTGTAGGAGGGAGTGAGTGTGTGTAGGAGGGAGTGAGAGTGTGTGTAGGAGGGAGTGTGAGCGTGTGTAGGAGGGAGTGAGAGTGTGTGTAGGAGGGAGTGTGAGTGTGTGTAGGAGGGAGTGAGAGTGAGTGTAGGAGGGAGTGTGAGTGTGTGTACGCGGGAGTGAGAGTGTGTGTAGGAGGGAGTGTGAGTGTGTGTAGGAGGGAGTGTGAGTGTGTGTAGGCGGGAGTGTGAGTGTGTGTAGGTGGGAGTGAGAGTGTGTGTTGGCGGGAGTGTGAGCGTGTGTAGGAGGGAGTGAGAGTGTGTGTAGGAGGGAGTGTGTGTGTGTGTAGGCGGGAGTGTGAGTGTGTGTAGGCGGGAGTGTGAGTGTGTGTAGGTGGGAGTGAGAGTGTGTGTTGGCGGGAGTGAGAGTGTGTGTAGGCGGGAGTGTGAGCGTGTGTAGGAGGGAGTGAGAGTGTGTGTAGGAGGGAGTGTGAGTGTGTGTAGGAGGGAGTGAGAGTGAGTGTAGGAGGGAGTGTGAGTGTGTGTACGCGGGAGTGAGAGTGTGTGTAGGAGGGAGTGTGAGTGTGTGTAGGAGGGAGTGTGAGTGTGTGTAGGAGGGAGTGAGAGTGTGTGTAGGAGGGAGTGAGAGTGTGTGTACGCGGGAGTGAGAGTGTGTGTAGGAGGGAGTGTGTGAGTGTGTAGGAGGGAGTGTGAGTGTGTGTAGGAGGGAGTGAGAGTGTGTGTTGGCGGGAGTGAGAGTGTGTGTAGGAGGGAGTGAGAGTGTGTGTACGCGGGAGTGAGAGTGTGTGTAGGAGGGAGTGTGTGAGTGTGTAGGAGGGAGTGTGAGTGTGTGTAGGAGGGAGTGAGAGTGTGTGTTGGCGGGAGTGAGAGTGTGTGTAGGAGGGAGTGAGAGTGTGTGTACGCGGGAGTGAGAGTGTGTGTAGGAGGGAGTGTGAGTGTGTGTAGGAGGGAGTGTGAGTGTGTGTAGGAGGGAGTGTGAGTGTGTGTTGGCGGGCGTGTGAGTGTGTGTTGGCGGGAGTGTGAGTGTGTGTAGGAGGGAGTGTGAGTGTGTGTAGGAGGGAGTGTGAGTGTGTGTTGGCGGGCGTGTGAGTGTGTGTTGGCGGGAGTGTGAGTGTGTGTAGGAGGGAGTGAGAGTGTGTGTAGGAGGGAGTGTGAGTGTGTGTAGGCGGGAGTGAGAGTGTGTGTTGGCGGGAGTGAGAGGGTGTGTAGGTGGGAGTGAGAGTGTGTGTTGGCGGGAGTGTGAGTGTGTGTTGGCAGGAGTGTGAGTGTGTGTAGGAGGGAGTGAGAGTGTGTGTAGGTGGGAGTGTGAGTGTGTGTAGGCGGGAGTGAGAGTGTGTGTAGGCGGGAGTGAGAGTGTGTGTAGGCGGGAGTGAGAGTGTGTGTAGGAGGGAGTGAGAGTGTGTGTAGGTGGGAGTGAGAGTGTGTGTAGGAGGGAGTGTGAGTGTGTGTTGGCGGGAGTGAGAGTGTGTGTAGGCGGGAGTGTGAGTGTTTGTTGGCGGGAGTGAGAGTGTGTGTAGGAGGGAGTGTGAGTGTGTGTAGGAGGGAGTGTGAGTGTGTGTAGGCGGGAGTGTGAGTGTGTGTAGGCGGGAGTGTGAGTGTGTGTAGGCGGGAGTGAGAGTGTGTGTAGGCGGGAGTGTGAGTGTGTTGGCGGGAGTGTGTGTGTGTGTAGGAGGGAGTGTGAGTGTGTTGGCGGGAGTGTGTGTGTGTGTAGGAGGGAGTGTGAGTGTTTGTTGGCGGGAGTGAGAGTGTGTGTAGGAGGGAGTGTGAGTGTGTGTAGGAGGGAGTGTGTGTGTGCGTAGGAGGGAGTGAGAGTGTGTGTAGGAGGGAGTGAGAGTGTGTGTAGGAGGGAGTGTGTGTGTGTGTGTAGGCGGGAGTGTGAGTGTGTGTAGGTGGGAGTGTGAGTGTGTGTAGGTTGGAGTGAGAATGTGTGTTGGCGGGAGTGAGAGTGTGTGTAGGAGGGAGTGTGAGTGTGTGTAGGCGGGAGTGTGAGTGTGTGTAGGAGGAAGTGTGTGTGTGTGTGTAGGCGGGAGTGAGAATGTGTGTTGGTGGGAGTGTGAGTGTGTGTAGGTGGGAGTGAGAGTGTGTGTAGGCGGGAGTGTGTGTGTGTGTAGGAGGGAGTGTGAGTGTGAGTAGGAGGGAGTGTGTGTGTGTGTAGGCGGGAGTGTGTGAGTGTGTGCAGGTGGGAGTGTGTGTGTGTGTAGGAGGGAGTGTGTGTGTGTGTAGGAGGGAGTGAGAGTGTGTGTAGGTGGGAGTGTGAGTGTGTGTAGGAGGGAGTGTGTGTGTGTGTAGGAGGGAGTGAGAGTGTGTGTAGGAGGGAGTGTGAGTGTGTGTAGGCGGGAGTGTGAGTGTGTGTAGGAGGGAGTGTGTGTGTGTGTAGGAGGGAGTGAGAGTGTGTGTAGGAGGGAGTGTGAGTGTGTGTAGGAGGGAGTGTGTGTGTGTGTAGGAGGGAGTGAGAGTGTGTGTAGGAGGGAGTGTGAGTGTGTGTAGGCGGGAGCGTGTGTGTGTGTAGGAGGGAGTGAAGTGTGTGTAGGAGGGAGTGTGAGTGTGTGTAGGCGGGAGTGTGTGTGTGTGTAGGCGGGAGTGTGAGTGTGTGTAGGCGGGAGTGAGAGTAAGTGTAGGCGGGAATGAGAGTGTGTGTAAGAGGGAGTGTGAGTGTGTGTAGGAGGGAGTGTGAGTGTGTGTAGGAGGGAGTGAGAGTGTGTGTTGGCGGGAGTGTGAGTGTGTATTGGCGGGAGTGTGTGTGTTGGCGGGAGTGTGAGTGTGTGTAGGCGGGAGTGAGAGTGTGTGTAGGAGGGAGTGAGAGTGTGTGTAGGTGGGAGTGTGTGTGTGTGTAGGAGGGAGTGAGAGTGTGTGTAGGTGGGAGTGTGTGTGTGTGTTGGCGGGAGTGAGAGTGTGTGTTGGCGGGAGTGAGAATGTGTGTTGGCGGGAGTGTGAGTGTGTGTTGGCGTGATTGTGAGTGTGTGTAGGAGGGAGTGTGAGTGTGTGTAGGTGGGAGTGAGAGTGTGTGTAGGCGGGAGTGTGAATGTGTGTAGGTGGGAGTGAGAGTGTGTGTAGGAGGGAGTGAGAGTGTGTGTAGGAGGGAGTGTGTGTGTGTGTAGGAGGGAGTGTGTGTGTGTGTAGGTGGGAGTGAGAATGTGTGTTGGCGGGAGTGAGAGTGTGTGTAGGCGGGAGTGAGAGTGTGTGTAGGCGTGAGTGTGAGTGTGTGAAGGTGGGAGTGAGAGTGTGTGTAGGCGGGAGTGTGTGTGTGTGTAGGCGGGGGTGTGTGTGTGTGTAGGCGGGAGTGTGTGAGTGTGTGTAGGTGGGAGTGTGTGTGTGTTGGCGGGAGTGAGAGTGTGTGTAGGAGGGAGTGTGAGTGTGTGTAGGCGGGAGTGTGAGTGTGTGTAGGAGGGAGTGTGAGTGTGTGTAGGTGGGAGTGAGAATGTGTGATGGCGGGAGTGTGAGTGTGTGTTGGCGGGAGTGTGAGTGTGTGTAAGAGGGAGTGTGAGTGTGTTGGCGGGAGTGAGAGTGTGTGTAGGAGGAAGTGTGAGTGTGTGTAGGCGGGAGTGTGAGTGTGTGTTGGCGGGAGTGTGAGTGTGTTGGCGGGAGTGAGAGTGTGTGTAGGCGGGAGTGAGAGTGTGTGTAGGTGGGAGTGAGAGTGTGTGTAGGCGGGAGTGTGTGTGTGTGTAGGCGGGAGTGCGTGTGTGTGTAGGTGGGAGTGAGAGTGTGTGTTGGCGGGAGTGAGAGTGTGTGTAGGAGGGAGTGTGAGTGTGTGTAGGAGGGAGTGTGTGTGTGTGTAGGTGGGAGTGTGAGTGTGTGTAGGCGGGAATGTGAGTGTGTGTAGGTGGGAGTGAGAGTGTGTGTAGGAGGGAGTGTGAGTGTGTGTAGGAGGGAGTGAGAGTGTGTGTAGGCGGGAGTGTGAGTGTGTGTAGGAGGGAGTGAGAGTGTGTGTAGGAGGGAGTGTGAGTGTGTGTAGGTGGGAGTGAGAGTGTGTGTAGGCCGGAGTGAGAGTGTGTGTAGGAGGGAGTGTGTGTGTGTGTAGGCGGGAGTGTGAGTGTGTGTAGGTTGGAGTGAGAATGTGTGTTGGCGGGAGTGAGAGTGTGTGTAGGAGGGAGTGTGTGAGTGTGTGTAGGTGGGAGTGTGTGTGTGTGTAGGTGGGAGTGAGAGTGTGTGTAGGAGGGAGTGAGAGTGTGTGTAGGTGGGAGTGAGAGTGTGTGTAGGAGGGAGTGTGAGAGTGTGTGTAGGCGGGAGTGTGAGTGTGTGTAGTTGGGAGTGAGAATGTGTGTTGGCGGGAGTGTGAGTGTGTGTAGGCGGGAGTGAGAGTGTGTGTAGGAGGGAGTGTGAGTGTGTGTAGGAGGGAGTGTGAGTGTGTGTAGGTGGGAGTGAGAGTATGTGTAGGAGGGAGTGAGAGTGTGTGTAGGAGGGAGTGAGAGTGTGTGTAGGAGGGAGTGAGAGTGTGTGTAGGAGGGAGTGAGAGTGTGTGTAGGAGGGAGTGTGAGTGTGTGTAGGAGGGAGTGAGAGTGTGTGTAGGAGGGAGTGAGAGTGTGTGTAGGAGGGAGTGTGAGTGTGTGTAGGTGGGAGTGAGAGTATGTGTAGGAGGGAGTGAGAGTGTGTGTAGGAGGGAGTGAGAGTGTGTGTAGGCGGGAGTGTGTGAGTGTGTAGGTGGGAGTGTGAGTGTGTGTAGGCGGGAGTGTGAGTGTGTGTAGGAGGGAGTGTGAGTGTGTGTAGGCGGGAGTGTGAGTGTGTGTAGGCGGGATTGAGAGTGTTTGTTGGTGGGAATGTGTGTGTGTGTAGGAGGGAGTGAGAGTGTGTGTAGGCGGGATTGAGAGTGTGTGTAGGTGGGAGTGAGAGTATGTGTAGGAGGGAGTGAGAGTGTGTGTAGGCGGGAGTGAGAGTGTTTGTTGGTGGGAATGTGTGTGTGTGTAGGAGGGAGTGAGAGTGTGTGTTGGCGGGAATGAGAGTGTGTGTAGGAGGGAGTGTGAGTGTGTGTAGGAGGGAGTGAGAGTGTGTGTAGGAGGGAGTGTGAGTGTGTGTAGGAGGGAGTGAGAGTGTGTGTTGGCGGGAGTGAGAGTGTGTGTAGGTGGGAGTGAGAGTGTGTGTTGGCGGGAGTGAGAGTGTGTGTAGGTGGGAGTGAGAGTGTGTGTTGGCGGGAGTGAGAGTGTGTGTAGGAGGGAGTGAGAGTATGTGTGTGTGTAGGTGGGAGTGTGAGTGTGTGTAGACGGGAGTGAGAGTATGTGTGTGTGTAGGTGGGAGTGTGAGTGTGTGTAGGCGGGAATGTGAGTGTGTGTTGGCGGGAGTGTGAGTGTGTTGGCGGGAGTGAGAGTGTGTGTAGGAGGGAGTGAGAGTGTGTGTAGGCGGGAGTGAGAGTGTGTGTAGGAGGGAGTGTGAGTGTGTGTAGGCGGGAGTGAGAGTGTGTGTTTGCGGGAGTGAGAGTGTGTGTAGGAGGGAGTGAGAGTGTGTGTAGGAGGGAGTGTGAGTGTGTGTAGGCGGGAGTGAGAGTGTGTGTAGGAGGGAGTGTGAGTGTGTGTAGGCGGGAGTGAGAGTGTGTGTTTGCGGGAGTGAGAGTGTGTGTAGGAGGGAGTGTGAGTGTGTGTAGGCGGGAGTGAGAGTGTGTGTAGGAGGGAGTGTGAGTGTGTGTAGGCGGGAGTGAGAGTGTGTGTTTGCGGGAGTGAGAGTGTGTGTAGGCGGGAGTGAGAGTGTGTGTAGGAGGGAGTGTGAGTGTGTGTAGGCGGGAGTGAGAGTGTGTGTTTGCGGGAGTGTGAGTGTGTGTTGGCGGGAGTGTGAGTGTGTGTAGGAGGGAGTGTGAGTGTGTGTAGGAGGGAGTGTGAGTGTGTGTAGGCGGGAGTGAGAGTGCGTGTAGGAGGGAGTGAGAGTGTGTGTAGGCGGGAGTGAGAGTGTGTGTAGGAGGGAGTGTGAGTGTGTGTAGGAGGGAGTGTGAGTGTGTGTAGGTGGGAGTGAGAGTGTGTGTAGGAGGGAGTGAGAGTGTGTGTAGGAGGGAGTGAGAGTGTGTGTAGGCGGGAGTGAGAGTGTGTGTAGGAGGGAGTGTGAGTGTGTGTAGGAGGGAGTGAGAGTGTGTGAAGGAGGGAGTGAGAGTGTGTGTAGGAGGGAGTGAGAGTGTGTGTAGGAGGGAGTGTGAGTGTGTGTTGGTGGGAGTGTGAGTGTGTGTAGGAGGGAGTGTGAGTGTGTGTAGGAGGGAGTGTGAGTGTGTGTAGGTGGGAGTGAGAGTGTGTGTAGGAGGGAGTGTGAGTGTGTGTAGGAGGGAGTGTGAGTGTGTGTAGGAGGGAGTGTGAGTGTGTGTTGGTGGGAGTGTGAGTGTGTGTAGGAGGGAGTGAGAGTGTGTGTAGGAGGGAGTGTGAGTGTGTGTAGGAGGGAGTGTGAGTGTGTGTTGGCGGGAGTGTGAGTGTGTGTAGGCGGGAGTGAGAGTGTGTGTAGGAGGGAGTGAGAGTGTGTGTAGGAGTGAGTGAGAGTGTGTGTAGGTGGGAGTGTGAGTGTGTGTAGGAGGGAGTGAGAGTGTGTGTAGGCGGGAGTGAGAGTGTGTGTAGGAGGGAGTGAGAGTGTGTGTAGGCGGGAGTGAGAGTGTGTGTAGGTGGGAGTGTGTGTGTGTGTAGGCGGGAGTGAGAGTGTGTGTAGGAGGGAGTGTGAGTGTGTGTAGGAGGGAGTGAGAGTGTGTGTAGGAGGGAGTGAGAGTGTGTGTAGGAGGGAGTGTGAGTGTGTGTTGGTGGGAGTGTGAGTGTGTGTAGGAGGGAGTGAGAGTGTGTGTAGGAGGGAGTGTGAGTGTGTGTAGGAGGGAGTGTGAGTGTGTAGGAGGGAGTGTGAGTGTGTGTAGGAGGGAGTGTGAGTGTGTAGGAGGGAGTGAGAGTGTGTGTAGGAGGGAGTGTGAGTGTGTGTAGGCGGGAGTGTGAGTGTGTGTAGGCGGGAGTGTGAGTGTGTTTAGGAGGGAGTGAGAGTGTGTGTAGGCGGGAGTGAGAGTGTGTGTAGGTGGGAGTGTGTGTGTGTGTAGGCGGGAGTGAGAGTGTGTGTAGGAGGGAGTGTGAGTGTGTGTAGGAGGGAGTGAGAGTGTGTGTAGGAGGGAGTGAGAGTGTGTGTAGGAGGGAGTGTGAGTGTGTGTTGGTGGGAGTGTGAGTGTGTGTAGGAGGGAGTGAGAGTGTGTGTAGGAGGGAGTGTGAGTGTGTGTAGGAGGGAGTGTGAGTGTGTAGGAGGGAGTGTGAGTGTGTGTAGGAGGGAGTGTGAGTGTGTAGGAGGGAGTGTGAGTGTGTGTAGGAGGGAGTGTGAGTGTGTGTAGGCGGGAGTGTGAGTGTGTGTAGGCGGGAGTGTGAGTGTGTTTAGGAGGGAGTGAGAGTGTGTGTAGGAGGGAGTGAGAGTGTGTGTAGGAGGGAGTGTGAGTGTGTGTTGGTGGGAGTGTGAGTGTGTGTAGGAGGGAGTGAGAGTGTGTGTAGGAGGGAGTGAGAGTGTGTGTAGGCGGGAGTGAGAGTGTGTGTAGGCGGGAGTGAGAGTGTGTGTAGGCGGGAGTGAGAGTGTGTGTAGGAGGGAGTGTGTGAGTGTGTAGGAGGGAGTGAGAGTGTGTGTAGGCGGGAGTGAGAGTGTGTGTAGGAGGGAGTGTGAGTGTGTGTAGGAGGGAGTGAGAGTGTGTGTAGGAGGGAGTGAGAGTGTGTGTAGGAGGGAGTGTGAGTGTGTGTTGGCGGGAGTGTGAGTGTGTGTAGGAGGGAGTGTGAGTGTGTGTTGGCGGGAGTGTGAGTGTGTGTAGGAGGGAGTGAGAGTGAGTGTAGGAGGGAGTGTGAGTGTGTGTAGGCGGGAGTGAGAGTGTGTGTAGGCGGGAGTGTGAGTGTGTGTTGGCGGGAGTGAGAGTGTGTGTTGGCGGGAGTGAGAGTGTGTGTAGGAGGGAGTGAGAGTGTGTGTAGGTGGGAGTGAGAGTGTGTGTTGGCGGGAGTGAGAGTGTGTGTTGGCGGGAGTGAGAGTGTGTGTAGGTGGGAGTGAGAGTGTGTGTAGGAGGGAGTGAGTGTGTGTAGGAGGGAGTGAGAGTGTGTGTAGGAGGGAGTGTGAGCGTGTGTAGGAGGGAGTGAGAGTGTGTGTAGGAGGGAGTGTGAGTGTGTGTAGGAGGGAGTGAGAGTGAGTGTAGGAGGGAGTGTGAGTGTGTGTACGCGGGAGTGAGAGTGTGTGTAGGAGGGAGTGTGAGTGTGTGTAGGAGGGAGTGTGAGTGTGTGTAGGCGGGAGTGTGAGTGTGTGTAGGTGGGAGTGAGAGTGTGTGTTGGCGGGAGTGAGAGTGTGTGTAGGCGGGAGTGTGAGCGTGTGTAGGAGGGAGTGAGAGTGTGTGTAGGAGGGAGTGTGTGTGTGTGTAGGCGGGAGTGTGAGTGTGTGTAGGCGGGAGTGTGAGTGTGTGTAGGCGGGAGTGAGAGTGTGTGTTGGCGGGAGTGAGAGTGTGTGTAGGCGGGAGTGTGAGCGTGTGTAGGAGGGAGTGAGAGTGTGTGTAGGAGGGAGTGTGAGTGTGTGTAGGAGGGAGTGAGAGTGAGTGTAGGAGGGAGTGTGAGTGTGTGTACGCGGGAGTGAGAGTGTGTGTAGGAGGGAGTGTGAGTGTGTGTAGGAGGGAGTGTGAGTGTGTGTAGGAGGGAGTGAGAGTGTGTGTAGGAGGGAGTGAGAGTGTGTGTACGCGGGAGTGAGAGTGTGTGTAGGAGGGAGTGTGTGAGTGTGTAGGAGGGAGTGTGAGTGTGTGTAGGAGGGAGTGAGAGTGTGTGTTGGCGGGAGTGAGAGTGTGTGTAGGAGGGAGTGAGAGTGTGTGTACGCGGGAGTGAGAGTGTGTGTAGGAGGGAGTGTGTGAGTGTGTAGGAGGGAGTGTGAGTGTGTGTAGGAGGGAGTGAGAGTGTGTGTTGGCGGGAGTGAGAGTGTGTGTAGGAGGGAGTGAGAGTGTGTGTACGCGGGAGTGAGAGTGTGTGTAGGAGGGAGTGTGAGTGTGTGTAGGAGGGAGTGTGAGTGTGTGTAGGAGGGAGTGTGAGTGTGTGTTGGCGGGCGTGTGAGTGTGTGTTGGCGGGAGTGTGAGTGTGTGTAGGAGGGAGTGTGAGTGTGTGTAGGAGGGAGTGTGAGTGTGTGTTGGCGGGCGTGTGAGTGTGTGTTGGCGGGAGTGTGAGTGTGTGTAGGAGGGAGTGAGAGTGTGTGTAGGAGGGAGTGTGAGTGTGTGTAGGCGGGAGTGAGAGTGTGTGTTGGCGGGAGTGAGAGGGTGTGTAGGTGGGAGTGAGAGTGTGTGTTGGCGGGAGTGTGAGTGTGTGTTGGCAGGAGTGTGAGTGTGTGTAGGAGGGAGTGAGAGTGTGTGTTGGCGGGAGTGAGAGTGTGTGTAGGAGGGAGTGAGAGTGTGTGTAGGTGGGAGTGAGAGTGTGTGTAGGAGGGAGTGTGAGTGTGTGTTGGCGGGAGTGAGAGTGTGTGTAGGCGGGAGTGTGAGTGTTTGTTGGCGGGAGTGAGAGTGTGTGTAGGAGGGAGTGTGAGTGTGTGTAGGAGGGAGTGTGAGTGTGTGTAGGCGGGAGTGTGAGTGTGTGTAGGCGGGAGTGAGAGTGTGTGTAGGCGGGAGTGTGAGTGTGTTGGCGGGAGTGTGTGTGTGTGTAGGAGGGAGTGTGAGTGTGTTGGCGGGAGTGTGTGTGTGTGTAGGAGGGAGTGTGAGTGTTTGTTGGCGGGAGTGAGAGTGTGTGTAGGAGGGAGTGTGAGTGTGTGTAGGAGGGAGTGTGTGTGTGTGTAGGAGGGAGTGTGAGTGTGTGTAGGAGGGAGTGTGTGTGTGCGTAGGAGGGAGTGAGAGTGTGTGTAGGAGGGAGTGAGAGTGTGTGTAGGAGGGAGTGTGTGTGTGTGTGTAGGCGGGAGTGTGAGTGTGTGTAGGTGGGAGTGTGAGTGTGTGTAGGTTGGAGTGAGAATGTGTGTTGGCGGGAGTGAGAGTGTGTGTAGGAGGGAGTGTGAGTGTGTGTAGGCGGGAGTGTGAGTGTGTGTAGGAGGAAGTGTGTGTGTGTGTGTAGGCGGGAGTGAGAATGTGTGTTGGTGGGAGTGTGAGTGTGTGTAGGTGGGAGTGAGAGTGTGTGTAGGCGGGAGTGTGTGTGTGTGTAGGAGGGAGTGTGAGTGTGAGTAGGAGGGAGTGTGTGTGTGTGTAGGCGGGAGTGTGTGAGTGTGTGCAGGTGGGAGTGTGTGTGTGTGTAGGAGGGAGTGAGAGTGTGTGTAGGTGGGAGTGTGAGTGTGTGTAGGAGGGAGTGTGTGTGTGTGTAGGAGGGAGTGAGAGTGTGTGTAGGTGGGAGTGTGAGTGTGTGTAGGAGGGAGTGTGTGTGTGTGTAGGAGGGAGTGAGAGTGTGTGTAGGAGGGAGTGTGAGTGTGTGTAGGCGGGAGTGTGAGTGTGTGTAGGAGGGAGTGTGTGTGTGTGTAGGAGGGAGTGAGAGTGTGTGTAGGAGGGAGTGTGAGTGTGTGTAGGAGGGAGTGTGTGTGTGTGTAGGAGGGAGTGAGAGTGTGTGTAGGAGGGAGTGTGAGTGTGTGTAGGCGGGAGCGTGTGTGTGTGTAGGAGGGAGTGAAGTGTGTGTAGGAGGGAGTGTGAGTGTGTGTAGGCGGGAGTGTGTGTGTGTGTAGGCGGGAGTGTGAGTGTGTGTAGGCGGGAGTGAGAGTAAGTGTAGGCGGGAATGAGAGTGTGTGTAAGAGGGAGTGTGAGTGTGTGTAGGAGGGAGTGTGAGTGTGTGTAGGAGGGAGTGAGAGTGTGTGTTGGCGGGAGTGTGAGTGTGTATTGGCGGGAGTGTGTGTGTTGGCGGGAGTGTGAGTGTGTGTAGGCGGGAGTGAGAGTGTGTGTAGGAGGGAGTGAGAGTGTGTGTAGGTGGGAGTGTGTGTGTGTGTAGGAGGGAGTGAGAGTGTGTGTAGGTGGGAGTGTGTGTGTGTGTTGGCGGGAGTGAGAGTGTGTGTTGGCGGGAGTGAGAGTGTGTGTTGGCGGGAGTGTGTGTGTGTGTAGGCGGGAGTGAGAGTGTGTGTTGGCGGGAGTGTGTGTGTGTGTTGGCGGGAGTGAGAGTGTGTGTTGGCGGGACTGTGAGTGTGTGTTGGCGGGAGTGAGAGTGTGTATCGGAGGGAGTGTGAGTGTGTGTTGGCGGGAGTGTGTGAGTGTGTGTTGGTGGGACTGTGAGTGTGTGTTGGCGGGACTGTGTGTGTGTGTTGGCGGGAGTGAGAGTGTGTGTTGGCGGGACTGTGAGTGTGTGTTGGCGGGAGTGAGAGTGTGTATAGGAGGGAGTGTGAGTGTGTGTAGGAGGGAGTGTGTGTGTGTGTAGGTGGGAGTGTGAGTGTGTGTAGGCGGGAGTGTTAGTGTGTGTAGGTGGGAGTGTGAGTGTGTGTCGGAGGGAGTGTGTGTGTGTGTAGGTGGGAGTGTGAGTGTGTGTAGGTGGGTGTGAGAGTGTGTGTAGGTGGGAGTGTGAGTGTGTGTAGGTGGGTGTGAGAGTGTGTGTAGGAGGGAGTGTGAGTGTTTGTTGGCGGGAGTGAGAGTGTGTGTAGGAGGGAGTGTGAGTGTGTGTAGACGGGAGTGAGAGTGTGTGTAGGCGGGAGTGAGAGTGTGTGTAGGCGGGAGTGTGTGTGTGTGTAGGCGGGAGTGTGTGTGTGTGTAGGTGGGAGTGAGAGTGTGTGTAGGAGGGAGTGTGAGTGTGTGTAGGAGGGAGTGTGTGTGTGTGTAGGTGGGAGTGTGAGTGTGTGTAGGCGGGAGTGTGAGTGTGTGTAGGCGGGAGTGAGAGTGTGTGTAGGAGGGAGTGTGAGTGTGTGTAGGAGGGAGTGAGAGTGTGTGTAGGAGGGAGTGTGCGTGTGTGAAGGCGGGAGTGTGAGTGTGTGTAGGTGGGAGTGCGAGTGTGTGTCGGTTGGAGTGAGAATGAGTGTTGGCGGGAGTGAGAGTGTGTGTAGGAGGGAGTGAGAGTGTGTGTAGGAGGGAGTGAGAGTGTGTGTAGGAGGGAGTGTGTGTGTGTGTAGGCGGGAGTGTGAGTGTGTGTAGGTGGGAGTGAGAGTGTGTGTTGGCGGGAGTGAGAGTGTGTGTAGGCGGGAGTGTGAGTGTGTGTAGGAGGGAGTGTGAGTGTGTGTAGGAGGGAGTGTGTGTGTGTGTAGGAGGGAGTGTGTGTGTGTGTAGGCGGGAGTGTGAGTGTGTGTAGGCGGGAGTGTGAGTGTGTGTAGGTGGGAGTGAGAGTGTGTGTTGGCGGGAGTGAGAGTGTGTGTAGGAGGGAGTGTGTGTGTGTGTAGGCGGGAGTGTGTGAGTGTGTGTAGGTGGGAGTGTGAGTGTGTGTAGGTTGGAGTGAGAATGTGTGTTGGCGGGAGTGTGTGTGTGTGTAGGAGGGAGTGAGAGTGTGTGTAGGAGGGAGTGTGTGTGTGTGTAGGAGGGAGTGAGAGTGTGTGTAGGAGGGAGTGAGAGTGTGTGTAGGAGGGAGTGTGTGTGTGTGTAGGTCGGAGTGAGAATGTGTGTTGGCGGGAGTGAGAGTGTGTGTAGGCGGGAGTGTGAGTGTGTGTAGGCAGGAGTGAGAGTGTGTGTAGGCGGGAGTGAGAATGTGTGTTGGCGGGAGTGTGAGTGTGTGTAGGCGGGAGTGTGAGTGTGTGTAGGCAGGAGTGAGAGTGTGTGTAGGCGGGAGTGAGAATGTGTGTTGGCGGGAGTGTGAGTGTGTGTTGGCGGGATTGTGAGTGTGTGTAGGAGGGAGTGTGAGTGTGTGTAGGTGGGAGTGAGAGTGTGTGTAGGCGGGAGTGTGTGTGTGTGTAGGAGGGAGTGTGAGTGTGAGTAGGAGGGAGTGAGAGTGTGTGTAGATGGGAGTGTGAGTGTGTGTAGGAGGGAGTGTGTGTGTGTGTAGGAGGGAGTGTGAGTGTGTGTAGGAGCGAGTGTGAGTGTGTGTAGGCGGGAGTGTGTGTGTGTGTAGGCGGGAGTGTGAGTGTGTGTTGGCGGGAATGAGAGTAAGTGTAGGCGGGAATGAGAGTGTGTGTAAAAGGGAGTGTGAGTGTGTGTAGGCGGGAGTGAGAGTGTGTGTAGGAGGGAGTGAGAGTGTGTGTAAGTGGGAGTGTGAGTGTGTGTTGGCGGGAGTGTGAGTGTGTGTTGGCGGGAGTGAGAGTGTGTGTAGGAGGGAGTGAGAGTGTGTGTAGGTGGGAGTGTGAGTGTGTGTTGGCGGGAGTGTGAGTGTGTTGGCGGGAGTGAGAGTGTGTGTTGGCGGGAGTGAGAGTGTGTGTTGGCGGGACTGTGAGTGTGTGTTGGCGGGACTGTGTGTGTGTGTGTGTAGGTGGGAGTGAGTGTGTGTTGGCGGGAGTGTGTGTGTGTGTTGGCGGGAGTGAGAGTGTGTATAGGAGGGAGTGTGAGTGTGTGTAGGAGGGAGTGTGTGTGTGTGTAGGTGTGAGTGTGAGTGTGTGTAGGCGGGAGTGTGAGTGTGTGTAGGTGGGAGTGTGAGTGTGTGTAGGTGGGAGTGTGTGTGTGTGTAGGTGGGAGTGTGAGTGTGTGTAGGTGGGTGTGAGAGTGTGTGTAGGTGGGAGTGTGAGTGTGTGTAGGTGGGTGTGAGAGTGTGTGTAGGAGGGAGTGTGAGTGTTTGTTGGCGGGAGTGAGAGTGTGTGTAGGAGGGAGTGTGAGTGTGTGTAGACGGGAGTGAGAGTGTGTGGAGGCGGGAGTGAGAGTGTGTGTAGGCGGGAGTGAGAGTGTGTGTAGGCGGGAGTGTTAGTGTGTGTAGGCGGGAGTGAGAGTGTGTGTGTAGGCGGGAGTGTGTGTGTGTGTGTAGGCGGGAGTGTGTGTGTGTGTAGGTGGGAGTGAGAGTGTGTGTAGGAGGGAGTGTGTGTGTGTGTAGGTGGGAGTGTGAGTGTGTGTAGGCGGGAGTGTGAGTGTGTGTAGGTGGGAGTGAGAGTGTGTGTAGGAGGGAGTGTGAGTGTGTGTAGGAGGGAGTGAGAGTGTGTGTAGGAGGGAGTGTGCGTGTGTGAAGGCGGGAGTGTGAGTGTGTGTAGGAGGGAGTGTGAGTGTGTGTAGGTGGGAGTGAGAGTGTGTGTAGGTGGGAGTGTGAGAGTGTGTAGGCGGGAGTGAGAGTGTGTGTAGGTGGGAGTGCGAGTGTGTGTAGGTGGGAGTGCGAGTGTGTGTCGGTTGGAGTGAGAATGTGTGTTGGCGGGAGTGAGAGTGTGTGTAGGAGGGAGTGAGAGTGTGTGTAGGAGGGAGTGAGAGTGTGTGTAGGAGGGAGTGTGTGTGTGTGTAGGCGGGAGTGTGAGTGTGTGTAGGCGGGAGTGTGAGTGTGTGTAGGTGGGAGTGAGAGTGTGTGTTGGCGGGAGTGAGAGTGTGTGTAGGCGGGAGTGTGAGTGTGTGTAGGAGGGAGTGTGAGTGTGTGTAGGCGGGAGTGAGAGTGCGTGTAGGAGGGAGTGTGTGTGTGTGTAGGCGGGAGTGAGAGTGTGTGTAGGTTGGAGTGAGAATGTGTGTTGGCGGGAGTGTGTGTGTGTGTAGGAGGGAGTGAGAGTGTGTGTAGGAGGGAGTGTGTGTGTGTGTAGGAGGGAGTGAGAGTGTGTGTAGGAGGGAGTGAGAGTGTGTGTAGGTGGGAGTGTGTGTGTGTGTAGGTGGGAGTGAGAATGTGTGTTGGCGGGAGTGTGAGTGTGTGTTGGCGGGATTGTGAGTGTGTGTAGGAGGGAGTGTGAGTGTGTGTAGGTGGGAGTGAGAGTGTGTGTAGGCGGGAGTGTGAGTGTGTGTAGGAGGGAGTGAGAGTGTGTGTAGGAGGGAGTGTGTGTGTGTGTAGGCGGGAGTGAGAGTGTGTGTAGGTGGGAGTGAGAGTGTGTGTAGGAGGGAGTGAGAGTGTGTGTAGGTGGGAGTGAGAGTGTGTGTAGGCGGGAGTGTGTTTGTGTGTAGGCGGGAGTGTGTGAGTGTGTGTATGTGGGAGTGTGTGTGTGTTGGCGGGAGTGAGAGTGTGTGTAGGCGGGAGTGTGAGTGTGTGTAGGAGGGAGTGTGAGTGTGTGTAGGTGGGAGTGAGAATGTGTGTTGGCGGGAGTGTGAGTGTGTGTTGGCGGGATTGTGAGTGTGTGTAGGAGGGAGTGTGAGTGTGTGTAGGTGGGAGTGAGAGTGTGTGTAGGCGGGAGTGTGAGTGTGTGTAGGTGGGAGTGAGAGTGTGTGTAGGAGGGAGTGTGAGTGTGTGTAGAAGGGAGTGTGTGTGTGTGTAGGAGGGAGTGTGTGTGTGTGTAGGTGGGTGTGAGAATGTGTGTTGGCGGGAGTGAGAGTGTGTGTATGCGGGAGTGTGAGTGTGTGAAGGTGGGAGTGAGAGTGTGTGTAGGCGGGAGTGTGTGTGTGTGTAGGCGGGAGTGTGTGTGTGTGTGTAGGTGGGAGTGTGTGTGTGTTGGCGGGAGTGAGAGTGTGTGTAGGAGGGAGTGTGAGTGTGTGTAGGTGGGAGTGTGAGTGTGTGTAGGAGGGAGTGTGAGTGTGTGTAGGTGGGAGTGAGAATGTGTGATGGCGGGAGTGTGAGTGTGTGTTGGCGGGAGTGTGAGTGTGTGTAGGTGGGAGTGTGAGTGTGTTGGCGGGAGTGAGAGTGTGTGTAGGAGGGAGTGTGAGTGTGTTGGCGGGAGTGAGAGTGTGTGTAGGCGGGAGTGTGAGTGTGTGTAGGCGGGAGTGAGAGTGTGTGTAGGCGGGAGTGAGAGTGTGTGTAGGCGGGAGTGAGAGTGTGTGTAGGAGGGAGTGAGAGTGTGTGTAGGCGGGAGTGTGTGTGTGTGTAGGCGGGAGTGTGAGTGTGTGTAGGTTGGAGTGAGAGTGTGTGTAGGAGGGAGTGAGAGTGTGTGTAGGCGGGAGTGTGTGAGTGTGTAGGTGGGAGTGTGAGTGTGTGTAGGCGGGAGTGAGAATGTGTGTTGGCGGGAGTGTGAGTGTGTGTAGGCGGGAGTGAGAGTGTGTGTAGGCGGGAGTGAGAATGTGTGTTGGCGGGAGTGTGAGTGTGTGTTGGCGGGATTGTGAGTGTGTGTAGGAGGGAGTGTGAGTGTGTGTAGGTGGGAGTGAGAGTGTGTGTAGGCGGGAGTGTGAGTGTGTGTAGGTGGGAGTGAGAGTGTGTGTACGAGGGAGTGAGAGTGTGTGTAGGTGGGAGTGAGAGTGTGTGTAGGCGGGAGTGTGTTTGTGTGTAGGCGGGAGTGTGTGAGTGTGTGTATGTGGGAGTGTGTGTGTGTTGGCGGGAGTGAGAGTGTGTGTAGGAGGGAGTGTGAGTGTGTGTAGGCGGGAGTGTGAGTGTGTGTAGGAGGGAGTGTGAGTGTGTGTAGGTGGGAGTGAGAATGTGTGTTGGCGGGAGTGTGAGTGTGTGTTGGCGGGATTGTGAGTGTGTGTAGGAGGGAGTGTGAGTGTGTGTAGGTGGGAGTGAGAGTGTGTGTAGGCGGGAGTGTGAGTGTGTGTAGGTGGGAGTGAGAGTGTGTGTAGGAGGGAGTGTGAGTGTGTGTAGAAGGGAGTGTGTGTGTGTGTAGGTGGGTGTGAGAATGTGTGTTGGTGGGAGTGAGAGTGTGTGTTTATGCGGGAGTGTGAGTGTATGAAGGTGGGAGTGAGAGTGTGTGTAGGCGGGAGTGTGTGTGTGTGTAGGCGGGAGTGTGTGTGTGTGTAGGCGGGAGTGTGTGAGTGTGTGTAGGTGGGAGTGTGTGTGTGTTGGCGGGAGTGAGAGTGTGTGTAGGAGGGAGTGTGAGTGTGTGTAGGCGGGAGTGTGAGTGTGTGTAGGAGGGAGTGTGAGTGTGTGTAGGTGGGAGTGAGAATGTGTGATGGCGGGAGTGTGAGTGTGTGTTGGCGGGAGTGTGAGTGTGTGTAGGTGGGAGTGTGAGTGTGTTGGCGGGAGTGAGAGTGTGTGTAGGAGGGAGTGTGAGTGTGTTGGCGGGAGTGAGAGTGTGTGTAGGCGGGAGTGTGAGTGTGTGTAGGCGGGAGTGAGAGTGTGTGTAGGCGGGAGTGAGAGTGTGTGTAGGCGGGAGTGAGAGTGTGTGTAGGAGGGAGTGAGAGTGTGTGTAGGCGGGAGTGTGTGTGTGTGTAGGCGGGAGTGTGTGAGTGTGTAGGTGGGAGTGTGAGTGTGTGTAGGTGGGAGTGAGAGTGTGTGTAGGAGGGAGTGAGAGTGTGTGTAGGCGGGAGTGTGTGAGTGTGTAGGTGGGAGTGTGAGTGTGTGTAGGCGGGAGTGTGTGTGTGTGTAGGCGGGAGTGTGTGTGTGTGTAGGCGGGAGTGTGTGTGTGTGTAGGTGGGAGTGAGAGTGTGTGTAGGAGGGAGTGAGAGTGTGTGTTGGCAGGAGTGAGAGTGTGTGTAGGAGGGAGTGTGAGTGTGTGTAGGAGGGAGTGTGTGTGTGTGTAGGTGGGAGTGTGAGTGTGTGTAGGCGGGAATGTGAGTGTGTGTAGGTGGGAGTGAGAGTGTGTGTAGGAGGGAGTGTGAGTGTGTGTAGGAGGGAGTGAGAGTGTGTGTAGGCGGGAGTGTGAGTGTGTGTAGGAGGGAGTGAGAGTGTGTGTAGGAGGGAGTGTGAGTGTGTGTAGGTGGGAGTGAGAGTGTGTGTAGGCAGGAGTGAGAGTGTGTGTAGGAGGGAGTGAGAATGTGTGTTGGCGGGAGTGAGAGTGTGTGTAGGAGGGAGTGTGTGAGTGTGTAGGTGGGAGTGTGAGTGTGTGTAGGTGGGAGTGAGAGTGTGTGTAGGAGGGAGTGAGAGTGTGTGTAGGCGGGAGTGTGTGAGTGTGTAGGTGGGAGTGTGTGTGTGTGTAGGCGGGAGTGTGTGAGTGTGTAGGTGGGAGTGTGAGTGTGTGTAGGCGGGAGTGTGAGTGTGTGTAGGCGGGAGTGTGAGTGTGTGTAGGTGGGAGTGAGAGTGTGTGTAGGAGGGAGTGAGAGTGTGTGTAGGCGGGAGTGTGTGAGTGTGTAGGTGGGAGTGTGAGTGTGTGTAGGCGGGAGTGTGTGTGTGTGTAGGCGGGAGTGTGTGTGTGTGTAGGCGGGAGTGTGAGTGTGTGTAGGTTGGAGTGAGAATGTGTGTTGGCGGGAGTGAGAGTGTGTGTAGGAGGGAGTGTGTGAGTGTGTAGGTGGGAGTGTGAGTGTGTGTAGGTGGGAGTGAGAGTGTGTGTAGGAGGGAGTGAGAGTGTGTGTAGGCGGGAGTGTGTGAGTGTGTAGGTGGGAGTGTGTGTGTGTGTAGGCGGGAGTGTGTGTGTGTGTAGGCGGGAGTGTGTGTGTGTGTAGGCGGGAGTGTGTGTGTGTGTAGGTGGGAGTGAGAGTGTGTGTAGGTGGGAGTGAGAGTGTGTGTAGGAGGGAGTGAGAGTGTGTGTAGGAGGGAGTGAGAGTGTGTGTAGGCGGGAGTGTGTGAGTGTGTAGGCGGGAGTGTGTGAGTGTGTAGGTGGGAGTGTGAGTGTGTGTAGGTGGGAGTGAGAGTGTGTGTAGGAGGGAGTGAGAGTGTGTGTAGGCGGGAGTGTGAGTGTGTGTTGGCGGGAGTGTGAGTGTGTGTAGGCGGGAGTGTGTGAGTGTGTAGGTGGGAGTGTGAGTGTGTGTAGGTGGGAGTGAGAGTGTGTGTAGGTGGGAGTGTGAGTGTGTGTAGGCGGGAGTGTGTGAGTGTGTAGGTGGGAGTGTGAGTGTGTGTAGGCGGGAGTGTGTGTGTGTGTAGGTGGGAGTGTGAGTGTGTGTAGACGGGAGTGAGAGTGTGTGTAGGAGGGAGTGAGAGTGTGTGTAGGCGGGAGTGTGAGTGTGTGTTGGCGGGAGTGTGAGTGTGTGTAGGTTGGAGTGAGAATGTGTGTTGGCGGGAGTGAGAGTGTGTGTAGGAGGGAGTGTGTGAGTGTGTAGGTGGGAGTGTGAGTGTGTGTAGGCGGGAGTGTGTGTGTGTGTAGGCGGGAGTGTGTGTGTGTGTAGGCGGGAGTGTGTGTGTGTGTAGGTGGGAGTGAGAGTGTGTGTAGGTGGGAGTGAGAGTGTGTGTAGGAGGGAGTGAGAGTGTGTGTAGGAGGGAGTGAGAGTGTGTGTAGGCGGGAGTGTGTGAGTGTGTAGGCGGGAGTGTGTGAGTGTGTAGGTGGGAGTGTGAGTGTGTGTAGGTGGGAGTGAGAGTGTGTGTAGGAGGGAGTGAGAGTGTGTGTAGGCGGGAGTGTGAGTGTGTGTTGGCGGGAGTGTGAGTGTGTGTAGGCGGGAGTGTGTGAGTGTGTAGGTGGGAGTGTGAGTGTGTGTAGGTGGGTGTGAGAGTGTGTGTAGGAGGGAGTGTGAGTGTTTGTTGGCGGGAGTGAGAGTGTGTGTAGGAGGGAGTGTGAGTGTGTGTAGACGGGAGTGAGAGTGTGTGGAGGCGGGAGTGAGAGTGTGTGTAGGCGGGAGTGAGAGTGTGTGTAGGCGGGAGTGTTAGTGTGTGTAGGCGGGAGTGAGAGTGTGTGTGTAGGCGGGAGTGTGTGTGTGTGTGTAGGCGGGAGTGTGTGTGTGTGTAGGTGGGAGTGAGAGTGTGTGTAGGAGGGAGTGTGTGTGTGTGTAGGTGGGAGTGTGAGTGTGTGTAGGCGGGAGTGTGAGTGTGTGTAGGTGGGAGTGAGAGTGTGTGTAGGAGGGAGTGTGAGTGTGTGTAGGAGGGAGTGAGAGTGTGTGTAGGAGGGAGTGTGCGTGTGTGAAGGCGGGAGTGTGAGTGTGTGTAGGAGGGAGTGTGAGTGTGTGTAGGTGGGAGTGAGAGTGTGTGTAGGTGGGAGTGTGAGAGTGTGTAGGCGGGAGTGAGAGTGTGTGTAGGTGGGAGTGCGAGTGTGTGTAGGTGGGAGTGCGAGTGTGTGTCGGTTGGAGTGAGAATGTGTGTTGGCGGGAGTGAGAGTGTGTGTAGGAGGGAGTGAGAGTGTGTGTAGGAGGGAGTGAGAGTGTGTGTAGGAGGGAGTGTGTGTGTGTGTAGGCGGGAGTGTGAGTGTGTGTAGGCGGGAGTGTGAGTGTGTGTAGGTGGGAGTGAGAGTGTGTGTTGGCGGGAGTGAGAGTGTGTGTAGGCGGGAGTGTGAGTGTGTGTAGGAGGGAGTGTGAGTGTGTGTAGGCGGGAGTGAGAGTGCGTGTAGGAGGGAGTGTGTGTGTGTGTAGGCGGGAGTGAGAGTGTGTGTAGGTTGGAGTGAGAATGTGTGTTGGCGGGAGTGTGTGTGTGTGTAGGAGGGAGTGAGAGTGTGTGTAGGAGGGAGTGTGTGTGTGTGTAGGAGGGAGTGAGAGTGTGTGTAGGAGGGAGTGAGAGTGTGTGTAGGTGGGAGTGTGCGTGTGTGTAGGTGGGAGTGAGAATGTGTGTTGGCGGGAGTGTGAGTGTGTGTTGGCGGGATTGTGAGTGTGTGTAGGAGGGAGTGTGAGTGTGTGTAGGTGGGAGTGAGAGTGTGTGTAGGCGGGAGTGTGAGTGTGTGTAGGAGGGAGTGAGAGTGTGTGTAGGAGGGAGTGTGTGTGTGTGTAGGCGGGAGTGAGAGTGTGTGTAGGTGGGAGTGAGAGTGTGTGTAGGAGGGAGTGAGAGTGTGTGTAGGTGGGAGTGAGAGTGTGTGTAGGCGGGAGTGTGTTTGTGTGTAGGCGGGAGTGTGTGAGTGTGTGTATGTGGGAGTGTGTGTGTGTTGGCGGGAGTGAGAGTGTGTGTAGGCGGGAGTGTGAGTGTGTGTAGGAGGGAGTGTGAGTGTGTGTAGGTGGGAGTGAGAATGTGTGTTGGCGGGAGTGTGAGTGTGTGTTGGCGGGATTGTGAGTGTGTGTAGGCGGGAGTGAGAGTGTGTGTAGGAGGGAGTGTGAGTGTGTGTAGGTGGGAGTGAGAGTGTGTGTAGGCGGGAGTGTGAGTGTGTGTAGGTGGGAGTGAGAGTGTGTGTAGGAGGGAGTGTGAGTGTGTGTAGAAGGGAGTGTGTGTGTGTGTAGGAGGGAGTGTGTGTGTGTGTAGGTGGGTGTGAGAATGTGTGTTGGCGGGAGTGAGAGTGTGTGTATGCGGGAGTGTGAGTGTGTGAAGGTGGGAGTGAGAGTGTGTGTAGGCGGGAGTGTGTGTGTGTGTAGGCGGGAGTGTGTGTGTGTGTGTAGGTGGGAGTGTGTGTGTGTTGGCGGGAGTGAGAGTGTGTGTAGGAGGGAGTGTGAGTGTGTGTAGGTGGGAGTGTGAGTGTGTGTAGGAGGGAGTGTGAGTGTGTGTAGGTGGGAGTGAGAATGTGTGATGGCGGGAGTGTGAGTGTGTGTTGGCGGGAGTGTGAGTGTGTGTAGGTGGGAGTGTGAGTGTGTTGGCGGGAGTGAGAGTGTGTGTAGGAGGGAGTGTGAGTGTGTTGGCGGGAGTGAGAGTGTGTGTAGGCGGGAGTGTGAGTGTGTGTAGGCGGGAGTGAGAGTGTGTGTAGGCGGGAG
This sequence comes from Chiloscyllium punctatum, assembly GCF_047496795.1. NCBI lineage: Eukaryota > Metazoa > Chordata > Chondrichthyes > Orectolobiformes > Hemiscylliidae > Chiloscyllium > Chiloscyllium punctatum. The sequence continues at coordinate 22,484,961 of NC_092759.1, read as the reverse complement.
TGAGAGTGTGTGTAGGCGGGAGTGAGAGTGTGTGTAGGAGGGAGTGAGAGTGTGTGTAGGCGGGAGTGTGTGTGTGTGTAGGCGGGAGTGTGAGTGTGTGTAGGTTGGAGTGAGAGTGTGTGTAGGAGGGAGTGAGAGTGTGTGTAGGCGGGAGTGTGTGAGTGTGTAGGTGGGAGTGTGAGTGTGTGTAGGCGGGAGTGAGAATGTGTGTTGGCGGGAGTGTGAGTGTGTGTAGGCGGGAGTGAGAGTGTGTGTAGGCGGGAGTGAGAATGTGTGTTGGCGGGAGTGTGAGTGTGTGTTGGCGGGATTGTGAGTGTGTGTAGGAGGGAGTGTGAGTGTGTGTAGGTGGGAGTGAGAGTGTGTGTAGGCGGGAGTGTGAGTGTGTGTAGGTGGGAGTGAGAGTGTGTGTACGAGGGAGTGAGAGTGTGTGTAGGTGGGAGTGAGAGTGTGTGTAGGCGGGAGTGTGTTTGTGTGTAGGCGGGAGTGTGTGAGTGTGTGTATGTGGGAGTGTGTGTGTGTTGGCGGGAGTGAGAGTGTGTGTAGGAGGGAGTGTGAGTGTGTGTAGGCGGGAGTGTGAGTGTGTGTAGGAGGGAGTGTGAGTGTGTGTAGGTGGGAGTGAGAATGTGTGTTGGCGGGAGTGTGAGTGTGTGTTGGCGGGATTGTGAGTGTGTGTAGGAGGGAGTGTGAGTGTGTGTAGGTGGGAGTGAGAGTGTGTGTAGGCGGGAGTGTGAGTGTGTGTAGGTGGGAGTGAGAGTGTGTGTAGGAGGGAGTGTGAGTGTGTGTAGAAGGGAGTGTGTGTGTGTGTAGGTGGGTGTGAGAATGTGTGTTGGCGGGAGTGAGAGTGTGTGTTTATGCGGGAGTGTGAGTGTATGAAGGTGGGAGTGAGAGTGTGTGTAGGCGGGAGTGTGTGTGTGTGTAGGCGGGAGTGTGAGTGTGTGTAGGTGGGAGTGAGAGTGTGTGTAGGCGGGAGTGTGTGTGTGTGTAGGCGGGAGTGTGTGTGTGTGTAGGCGGGAGTGTGTGAGTGTGTGTAGGTGGGAGTGTGTGTGTGTTGGCGGGAGTGAGAGTGTGTGTAGGAGGGAGTGTGAGTGTGTGTAGGCGGGAGTGTGAGTGTGTGTAGGAGGGAGTGTGAGTGTGTGTAGGTGGGAGTGAGAATGTGTGATGGCGGGAGTGTGAGTGTGTGTTGGCGGGAGTGTGAGTGTGTGTAGGTGGGAGTGTGAGTGTGTTGGCGGGAGTGAGAGTGTGTGTAGGAGGGAGTGTGAGTGTGTTGGCGGGAGTGAGAGTGTGTGTAGGCGGGAGTGTGAGTGTGTGTAGGCGGGAGTGAGAGTGTGTGTAGGCGGGAGTGAGAGTGTGTGTAGGCGGGAGTGAGAGTGTGTGTAGGAGGGAGTGAGAGTGTGTGTAGGCGGGAGTGTGTGTGTGTGTAGGCGGGAGTGTGTGAGTGTGTAGGTGGGAGTGTGAGTGTGTGTAGGTGGGAGTGAGAGTGTGTGTAGGAGGGAGTGAGAGTGTGTGTAGGCGGGAGTGTGTGAGTGTGTAGGTGGGAGTGTGAGTGTGTGTAGGCGGGAGTGTGTGTGTGTGTAGGCGGGAGTGTGTGTGTGTGTAGGCGGGAGTGTGTGTGTGTGTAGGTGGGAGTGAGAGTGTGTGTAGGAGGGAGTGAGAGTGTGTGTTGGCAGGAGTGAGAGTGTGTGTAGGAGGGAGTGTGAGTGTGTGTAGGAGGGAGTGTGTGTGTGTGTAGGTGGGAGTGTGAGTGTGTGTAGGCGGGAATGTGAGTGTGTGTAGGTGGGAGTGAGAGTGTGTGTAGGAGGGAGTGTGAGTGTGTGTAGGAGGGAGTGAGAGTGTGTGTAGGCGGGAGTGTGAGTGTGTGTAGGAGGGAGTGAGAGTGTGTGTAGGAGGGAGTGTGAGTGTGTGTAGGTGGGAGTGAGAGTGTGTGTAGGCAGGAGTGAGAGTGTGTGTAGGAGGGAGTGAGAATGTGTGTTGGCGGGAGTGAGAGTGTGTGTAGGAGGGAGTGTGTGAGTGTGTAGGTGGGAGTGTGAGTGTGTGTAGGTGGGAGTGAGAGTGTGTGTAGGAGGGAGTGAGAGTGTGTGTAGGCGGGAGTGTGTGAGTGTGTAGGTGGGAGTGTGTGTGTGTGTAGGCGGGAGTGTGTGAGTGTGTAGGTGGGAGTGTGAGTGTGTGTAGGCGGGAGTGTGAGTGTGTGTAGGCGGGAGTGTGAGTGTGTGTAGGTGGGAGTGAGAGTGTGTGTAGGAGGGAGTGAGAGTGTGTGTAGGCGGGAGTGTGTGAGTGTGTAGGTGGGAGTGTGAGTGTGTGTAGGCGGGAGTGTGTGTGTGTGTAGGCGGGAGTGTGTGTGTGTGTAGGCGGGAGTGTGAGTGTGTGTAGGTTGGAGTGAGAATGTGTGTTGGCGGGAGTGAGAGTGTGTGTAGGAGGGAGTGTGTGAGTGTGTAGGTGGGAGTGTGAGTGTGTGTAGGTGGGAGTGAGAGTGTGTGTAGGAGGGAGTGAGAGTGTGTGTAGGCGGGAGTGTGTGAGTGTGTAGGTGGGAGTGTGAGTGTGTGTAGGCGGGAGTGTGTGTGTGTGTAGGCGGGAGTGTGTGTGTGTGTAGGCGGGAGTGTGTGTGTGTGTAGGTGGGAGTGAGAGTGTGTGTAGGTGGGAGTGAGAGTGTGTGTAGGAGGGAGTGAGAGTGTGTGTAGGAGGGAGTGAGAGTGTGTGTAGGCGGGAGTGTGTGAGTGTGTAGGCGGGAGTGTGTGAGTGTGTAGGTGGGAGTGTGAGTGTGTGTAGGTGGGAGTGAGAGTGTGTGTAGGAGGGAGTGAGAGTGTGTGTAGGCGGGAGTGTGAGTGTGTGTTGGCGGGAGTGTGAGTGTGTGTAGGCGGGAGTGTGTGAGTGTGTAGGTGGGAGTGTGAGTGTGTGTAGGTGGGAGTGAGAGTGTGTGTAGGTGGGAGTGTGAGTGTGTGTAGGCGGGAGTGTGTGAGTGTGTAGGTGGGAGTGTGAGTGTGTGTAGGCGGGAGTGTGTGTGTGTGTAGGTGGGAGTGTGAGTGTGTGTAGACGGGAGTGAGAGTGTGTGTAGGAGGGAGTGAGAGTGTGTGTAGGCGGGAGTGTGAGTGTGTGTTGGCGGGAGTGTGAGTGTGTGTAGGTTGGAGTGAGAATGTGTGTTGGCGGGAGTGAGAGTGTGTGTAGGAGGGAGTGTGTGAGTGTGTAGGTGGGAGTGTGAGTGTGTGTAGGCGGGAGTGTGTGTGTGTGTAGGCGGGAGTGTGTGTGTGTGTAGGCGGGAGTGTGTGTGTGTGTAGGTGGGAGTGAGAGTGTGTGTAGGTGGGAGTGAGAGTGTGTGTAGGAGGGAGTGAGAGTGTGTGTAGGAGGGAGTGAGAGTGTGTGTAGGCGGGAGTGTGTGAGTGTGTAGGCGGGAGTGTGTGAGTGTGTAGGTGGGAGTGTGAGTGTGTGTAGGTGGGAGTGAGAGTGTGTGTAGGAGGGAGTGAGAGTGTGTGTAGGCGGGAGTGTGAGTGTGTGTTGGCGGGAGTGTGAGTGTGTGTAGGCGGGAGTGTGTGAGTGTGTAGGTGGGAGTGTGAGTGTGTGTAGGTGGGAGTGAGAGTGTGTGTAGGTGGGAGTGTGAGTGTGTGTAGGCGGGAGTGTGTGAGTGTGTAGGTGGGAGTGTGAGTGTGTGTAGGCGGGAGCGTGTGTGTGTGTAGGTGGGAGTGTGAGTGTGTGTAGACGGGAGTGAGAGTGTGTGTAGGAGGGAGTGAGAGTGTGTGTAGGCGGGAGTGTGAGTGTGTGTTGGCGGGAGTGTGAGTGTGTGTAGGTTGGAGTGAGAATGTGTGTTGGCGGGAGTGAGAGTGTGTGTAGGAGGGAGTGTGTGAGTGTGTAGGTGGGAGTGTGAGTGTGTGTAGGTGGGAGTGAGAGTGTGTGTAGGAGGGAGTGAGAGTGTGTGTAGGCGGGAGTGTGTGAGTGTGTAGGTGGGAGTGTGAGTGTGTGTAGGCGGGAGTGTGTGTGTGTGTAGGTGGGAGTGTGAGTGTGTGTAGGCGGGAATGTGAGTGTGTGTAGGTGGGAGTGAGAGTGTGTGTAGGAGGGAGTGTGAGTGTGTGTAGGAGGGAGTGAGAGTGTGTGTAGGCGGGAGTGTGAGTGTGTGTAGGAGGGAGTGAGAGTGTGTATAGGAGGGAGTGTGAGTGTGTGTAGGTGGGAGTGAGAGTGTGTGTAGGCGGGAGTGAGAGTGTGTGTAGGAGGGAGTGTGTGTGTGTGTAGGCGGGAGTGGGAGTGTGTGTAGGTTGGAGTGAGAATGTGTGTTGGCGGGAGTGAGAGTGTGTGTAGGAGGGAGTGTGTGAGTGTGTGTAGGTGGGAGTGTGTGTGTGTGTAGGTGGGAGTGTGAGTGTGTGTAGGAGGGAGTGTGTGTGTGTGTAGGAGGGAGTGAGAGTGTGTGTAGGAGGGAGTGTGAGTGTGTGTAGTTGGGAGTGAGAATGTGTGTTGGCGGGAGTGAGAGTGTGTGTAGGCGGGAGTGTGAGTGTGTGTAGGTGGGAGTGAGAGTGTGTGTAGGAGGGAGTGAGAGTGTGTGTAGGAGGGAGTGAGAGTGTGTGTAGGCGGGAGTGTGTGTGTGTGTAGGCGGGAGTGTGTGAGTGTGTAGGTGGGAGTGTGAGTGTGTGTAGGAGGGAGTGAGAGTGTGTGTAGGAGGGAGTGAGAGTGTGTGTAGGCGGGAGTGTGTGTGTGTGTAGGCGGGAGTGTGTGAGTGTGTAGGTGGGAGTGTGAGTGTGTGTAGGCGGGAGTGTGTGTGTGTGTAGGCGGGAGTGTGAGTGTGTGTAGGCGGGAGTGTGAGTGTGTGTAGGAGGGAGTGAGAGTGTGTGTAGGAGGGAGTGTCAGTGTGTGTAGGAGGGAGTGTGTGTGTGTGTAGGAGGGAGTGTGAGTATGTGTAGGAGGGAGTGTGAGTGTGTGTAGGAGGGAGTGAGAGTGTGTGTTGGAGGGAGTGTGAGTGTGTGTAGGAGGGAGTGTGAGTGTGTGTAGTTGGGAGTGAGAATGTGTGTTGGCGGGAGTGAGAGTGTGTGTAGGCGGGAGTGTGAGTGTGTGTAGGAGGGAGTGAGAGTGTGTGTAGGAGGGAGTGTCAGTGTGTGTAGGAGGGAGTGTGTGTGTGTGTAGGAGGGAGTGTGAGTGTGTGTAGGAGGGAGTGAGAGTGTGTGTAGGAGGGAGTGAGAGTGTGTGTAGGAGGGAGTGAGAGTGTGTGTAGGTGGGAGTGAGAGTGTGTGTAGGAGGGAGTGAGAGTGTGTGTAGGAGGGAGTGAGAGTGTGTGTAGGCGGGAGTGTGTGTGTGTGTAGGCGGGAGTGTGTGAGTGTGTAGGTGGGAGTGTGAGTGTGTGTAGGTGGGAGTGAGAGTGTGTGTAGGCGGGAGTGTGTGAGTGTGTAGGTGGGAGTGTGAGTGTGTGTAGGTGGGAGTGAGAGTGTGTGTAGGCGGGAGTGTGTGAGTGTGTAGGTGGGAGTGTGAGTGTGTGTAGGCGGGAGTGTGAGTGTGTGAAGGAGGGAGTGTGAGTGTGTGTAGGCGGGAGTGTGAGTGTGTGTAGGCGGGATTGAGAGAGTGTGTAGGCGGGAGTGAGAGTGTGTGTTGGTGGGAATGTGTGTGTGTGTAGGAGGGAGTGTGAGTGTGTGTAGGAGGGAGTGTGAGTGTGTATTGGCGGGAGTGTGTGTGTTGGCGTGAGTGAGAGTGTGTGTAGGAGGGAGTGTGAGTGTGTGTAGGAGGGAGTGAGAGTGTGTGTTGGCGGGAGTGTGAGTGTGTGTTGGCGGGAGTGTGAGTGTGTTGGCGGGAGTGAGAGTGTGTGTAGGCGGGAGTGAGAGTGTGTGTAGGAGGGAGTGTGAGTGTGTGTAGGTGGGAGTGAGTGTGTGTAGGTGGGAGTGTGCGTGTGTGTAGGTGGGAGTGTGTGTGTGTTTGTGGGAGTGAGAGTGCGTGTAGGAGGGAGTGTGAGTGTGTGTAGGTGGGAGTGTGAGTGTGTGTAGGAGGGAGTGTGAGTGTGAGTAGGTGGGAGTGAGAGTGTGTGTTGGCGGGAGTGTGTGTGTGTGTAGGCGGGAGTGTGTGAGTGTGTAGGTGGGAGTGTGAGTGTGTGTAGGCGGGAGTGTGTGTGTGTGTAGGCGGGAGTGTGAGTGTGTGTAGGCGGGAGTGTGAGTGTGTGTAGTTGGGAGTGAGAATGTGTGTTGGCGGGAGTGAGAGTGTGTGTAGGCGGGAGTGAGAATGTGTGTAGGCGGGAGTGTGAGTGTGTGTAGGAGGGAGTGAGAGTGTGTGTAGGAGGGAGTGTCAGTGTGTGTAGGAGGGAGTGTGTGTGTGTGTAGGAGGGAGTGTGAGTGTGTGTAGGAGGGAGTGAGAGTGTGTGTAGGAGGGAGTGAGAGTGTGTGTAGGAGGGAGTGAGAGTGTGTGTAGGTGGGAGTGAGAGTGTGTGTAGGAGGGAGTGAGAGTGTGTGTAGGAGGGAGTGAGAGTGTGTGTAGGCGGGAGTGTGTGTGTGTGTAGGCGGGAGTGTGTGAGTGTGTAGGTGGGAGTGTGAGTGTGTGTAGGTGGGAGTGAGAGTGTGTGTAGGAGGGAGTGTGAGTGTGTGTAGGCGGGAGTGTGAGTGTGTGTAGGAGGGAGTGTGAGTGTGTGTAGGAGGGAGTGTGTGTGTGTGTAGGCGGGAGTGTGTGAGTGTGTGTTGGCGGGAGTGAGAGTGTGTGTAGGAGGGAGTGTGAGTGTGTGTAGGCGGGAGTGTGAGTGTGTGTAGGCGGGAGTGTGAGTGTGTGTAGGTGGGAGTGAGAGTGTGTGTAGGAGGGAGTGTGAGTGTGTGTAGGCGGGAGTGTGAGTGTGTGTAGGCGGGAGTGTGAGTGTGTGTAGGAGGGAGTGTGTGTGTGTGTAGGCGGGAGTGTGTGAGTGTGTGTTGGCGGGAGTGAGAGTGTGTGTAGGAGGGAGTGTGAGTGTGTGTAGGCGGGAGTGTGAGTGTGTGTAGGAGGGAGTGTGAGTGTGTGTAGGTGGGAGTGAGAATGTGTGTTGGCGGGAGTGTGAGTGTGTGTTGGCGGGAGTGTGAGTGTGTGTTGGCGGGAGTGTGAGTGTGTTGGCGGGAGTGAGAGTGTGTGTAGGAGGGAGTGTGAGTGTGTGTAGGCGGGAGTGTGAGTGTGTGTTGGCGGGAGTGTGAGTGTGTGTAGGCGGGAATATGAGTGTGTGTAGGCGGGAGTGAGAGTGTGTGTAGGAGGGAGTGTGAGTGTGTGTAGGTGGGAGTGTGAGTGTGTGTAGGTGGGAGTGAGAGTGTGTGTAGGAGGGAGTGAGAGTGTGTGTAGGCGGAGTGTGAGAGTGTGTAGGTGGGAGTGTGAGTGTGTGTAGGCGGGAGTGTGAGTGTGTGTAGGAGGGAGTGTGAGTGTGTGTAGGCGGGAGTGTGAGTGTGTGTAGGCGGGATTGAGAGAGTGTGTAGGCGGGAGTGAGAGTGTGTGTTGGTGGGAATGTGTGTGTGTGTAGGAGGGAGTGTGAGTGTGTATTGGCGGGAGTGTGTGTGTTGGCGGGAGTGAGTGTGTGTAGGCGGGAGTGTGAGTGTTTGTTGGCGTGAGTGTTTGTTGGCGTGAGTGAGAGTGTGTGTAGGAGGGAGTGTGAGTGTGTGTAGGAGGGAGTGAGAGTGTGTGTTGGCGGGAGTGTGAGTGTGTGTTGGCGGGAGTGTGAGTGTGTTGGCGGGAGTGAGAGTGTGTGTAGGCGGGAGTGAGAGTGTGTGTAGGAGGGAGTGTGAGTGTGTGTAGGTGGGAGTGTGAGTGTGTGTAGGTGGGAGTGTGCGTGTGTGTAGGTGGGAGTGTGTGTGTGTTGGTGGGAGTGAGAGTGCGTGTAGGAGGGAGTGTGAGTGTGTGTAGGTGGGAGTGTGAGTGTGTGTAGGAGGGAGTGTGAGTGTGAGTAGGTGGGAGTGAGAGTGTGTGTTGGCGGGAGTGTGAGTGTGTGTAGGAGGGAGTGTGTGTGTGTGTAGGCGGGAGTGTGTGTGTGTGTAGGCGGGAGTGTGTGAGTGTGTGTAGGTGGGAGTGTGTGTGTGTTGGCGGGAGTGAGAGTGTGTGTAGGAGGAAGTGTGAGTGTGTGTAGGCAGGAGTGTGAGTGTGTGTAGGAGGGAGTGTGAGTGTGTGTAGGTGGGAGTGAGAGTGTGTGTTGGCGGGAGTGTGAGTGTGTGTTGGCGGGAGTGTGTGTGTGTGTAGGCGGGAGTGTGTGTGTGTGTAGGCGGGAGTGTGTGAGTGTGTGTAGGTGGGAGTGAGAGTGTGTGTAGGAGGGAGTGTGAGTGTGTGTAGGCGGGAGTGTGAGTGTGTGTAGGAGGGAGTGTGAGTGTGTGTAGGAGGGAGTGTGTGTGTGTGTAGGCGGGAGTGTGTGAGTGTGTGTTGGCGGGAGTGAGAGTGTGTGTAGGAGGGAGTGTGAGTGTGTGTAGGCGGGAGTGTGAGTGTGTGTAGGCGGGAGTGTGAGTGTGTGTAGGTGGGAGTGAGAGTGTGTGTAGGAGGGAGTGTGAGTGTGTGTAGGCGGGAGTGTGAGTGTGTGTAGGCGGGAGTGTGAGTGTGTGTAGGAGGGAGTGTGTGTGTGTGTAGGCGGGAGTGTGTGAGTGTGTGTTGGCGGGAGTGAGAGTGTGTGTAGTAGGGAGTGTGAGTGTGTGTAGGCGGGAGTGTGAGTGTGTGTAGGAGGGAGTGTGAGTGTGTGTAGGTGGGAGTGAGAATGTGTGTTGGCGGGAGTGTGAGTGTGTGTTGGCGGGAGTGTGAGCGTGTGTAGGAGGGAGTGAGAGTGTGTGTAGGAGGGAGTGTGAGTGTGTTGGCGGGAGTGAGAGTGTGTGTAGGAGGGAGTGTGAGTGTGTGTTGGCGGGAGTGTGAGCGTGTGTAGGAGGGAGTGAGAGTGTGTGTAGGAGGGAGTGTGAGTGTGTTGGCGGGAGTGAGAGTGTGTGTAGGAGGGAGTGTGAGTGTGTGTTGGCGGGAGTGTGAGTGTGTGTAGGCGGGAATATGAGTGTGTGTAGGCGGGAGTGAGAGTGTGTGTAGGCGGGAGTGAGAGTGTGTGTAGGCGGGAGTGAGAGTGTGTGTAGGAGGGAGTGTGAGTGTGTGTAGGCGGGAGTGAGAGTGTGTGTAGGAGGGAGTGTGAGTGTGTGTGGGCGGGAGTGAGAGTGTCTGTTGGAGGGAGTGTGAGTGTGTGTAGGAGGGAGTGTGAGTGTGTGTAGGAGGGAGTGTGAGTGTGTGTAGACGGGAGTGAGAGTGTGTGTAGGCGGGAGTGAGAGTGTGTGTAGGCGGGAGTGAGAGTGTGTTTAGGAGGGAGTGTGAGTGTGTGTAGGTGGGAGTGAGAGTGTGTGTTGGCGGGAGTGTGAGTGTGTGTAGGAGGGAGTGTGAGTGTGTGTTGGCGGGAGTGTGAGTGTGTGTAGGAGGGAGTGTGAGTGTGTGTAGGAGGGAGTGTGAGTGTGTGTAGACGGGAGTGAGAGTGTGTGTAGGCGGGAGTGTGAGTGTGTGTAGGAGGGAGTGAGAGTGTGTGTTGGCGGGAGTGAGAGTGTGTGTAGGCGGGAGTGAGAGTGTGTTTAGGAGGGAGTGTGAGTGTGTGTAGGAGGGAGTGTGAGTGTGTGTAGGAGGGAGTGTGAGTGTGTGTGGGCGGGAGTGAGAGTGTGTGTAGGAGGGAGTGTGAGTGTGTGTAGGTGGGAGTGAGAGTGTGTGTAGGAGGGAGTGTCAGTGTGTGTAGGTGGGAGTGTGTGTGTGTAGGAGGGAGTGAGAGTGTGTGTAGGAGGGAGTGTGAGTGTGTGTTGGCGGGAGTGAGAGTGTGTGTAGGAGGGAGTGTGAGAGTGTGTAGGTGGGAGTGAGAGTGTGTGTAGGAGGGAGTGTGAGTGTGTTGGCGGGAGTGAGAGTGTGTGTAGGAGGGAGTGTGAGTGTGTGTAGGAGGGAGTGTGAGTGTGTGTAGGTGGGAGTGAGAGTGTGTGTAGACGGGAGTGAGAGTGTGTGTAAGCGGGTGTGTGAGTGTGTGTTGGCGGGAGTGTGAGTGTGTGTACGCGGGAGTGAAAGTGTGTGTAGGAGGGAGTGTGAGTGTGTGTAGGTTGGAGTGAGAGTGTGTGTAGGAGGGAGTGAGAGTGTGTGTTGGCGGGAGTGAGAGTGTGTGTAGGTGGGAGTGAGAGTGTGTGTTGGCGGGAGTGAGAGTGTGTGTAGGAGGGAGTGAGAGTGTGTGTAGGCGGGAGTGAGAGTGTGTGTAGGAGGGAGTGAGAGTGTGTGTTGGCGGGAGTGAGAGTGTGTGTTGGCGGGAGTGAGAGTGTGTGTAGGAGGGAGTGAGAGTGTGTGTAGGTGGGAGTGAGAGTGTGTGTAGGTGGGAGTGAGAGTGTGTGTTGGCGGGAGTGAGAGTGTGTGTAGGAGGGAGTGAGAGTGTGTGTAGGTGGGAGTGAGAGTGTGTGTAGGAGGGAGTGAGAGTGTGTGTAGGAGGGAGTGTGTGTGTGTGTAGGAGGGAGTGTGAGTGTTTGTTGGCGGGAGTGTGTGTGTGTGTTGGCGGGAGTGAGAGTGTGTGTAGGAGGGAGTGTGTGTGTGTGTAGGAGGGAGTGTGAGTGTGTGTAGGCGGGAGTGAGAGTGTGTGTAGGGGGGAGTGAGAGTTTGTGTAGGCGGGAGTGTGAGTGTGTGTAGGAGGGAGTGTGAGTGTGTGTAGGCGGGAGTGAGAGTGTGTGTAGGGGGGAGTGAGAATGTGTGTTGGCGGGAGTGAGAGTGTGTGTAGGCGGGAGTGTGAGTGTGTGTTGGCGGGAGTGAGAGTGTGTGTTGGCGGGAGTGAGAGTGTGTGTAGGAGGGAGTGAGAGTGTGTGTAGGTGGGAGTGAGAGTGTGTGTAGGCGGGAGTGAGAGTGTGTGTAGGAGGGAGTGAGAGTGTGTGTAGGAGGGAGTGTGTGTGTGTGTAGGGGGGAGTGAGAATGTGTGTTGGCGGGAGTGAGAGTGTGTGTAGGCGGGAGTGTGAGTGTGTGTAGGCGGGAGTGTGAGTGTGTGTTGGCGGGAGTGTGTGTGTGTAGGTGGGAGTGAGAATGTGTGTTAGCGGGAGTGAGAGTGTGTGTAGGCGGGAGTGTGAGTGTGTGTAGGAGGGAGTGTGAGTGTGTGTAGGAGGGAGTGTGAGTGTTTGTTGGCGGGAGTGTGTGTGTGTGTAGGAGGGAGTGTGAGTGTGTGTAGGTGAGAGTGAGAGTGCGTGTAGGCGGGAGTGTGTGTGTGTGTAGGCGGGAGTGTGTGAGTGTGTGTAGGTGGGAGTGTGTGTGTGTGTAGGCGGGAGTGTGTGAGTGTGTGTAGGTGGGAGTGTGTGTGTGTTGGCGGGAGTGAGAGTGTGTGTAGGCGGGAGTGTGAGTGTGTGTAGGAGGGAGTGTGAGTGTGTGTAGGTGGGAGTGAGAATGTGTGTTGGCGGGAGTGTGAGTGTGTGTAGGCGGGAGTGTGAGTGTGTGTTGGCGGGAGTGTGAGTGTGTGTTGGCGGGAGTGTGAGTGTGTGTTGGCGGGAGTGTGAGTGTGTTGGCGGGAGTGAGAGTGTGTGTAGGAGGGAGTGTGAGTGTGTGTAGGCGGGAGTGTGAGTGTGTGTTGGCGGGAGTGTGAGTGTGTTGGCGGGAGTGAGAGTGTGTGTAGGCGGGAGTATGAGTGTGTGTAGGCGGGAGTGAGAGTGTGTGTAGGCGGGAGTGAGAGTGTCTGTTGGAGGGAGTGTGCGTGTGTGTAGGCGGGAGTGAGAGTGTGTGTAGGCGGGAGTGAGAGTGTGTCTAGGCGGGAGTGAGAGTGTGTGTAGGCGGGAGTGAGAGTGTGTCTAGGCGGGAGTGAGAGTGTGTGTAGGAGGGAGTGTGAGTGTGTGTGTTGGCGGGAGTGTGAGTGTGTGTTGGCGGGAGTGTGAGTGTGTGTTGGCGGGAGTGTGAGTGTGTGTAGGAGGGAGTGTGAGTGTGTGTAGGTGGGAGTGAGAGTGTGTGTAGGCGGGAGTGTGAGTGTGTGTAGGAGGGAGTGTGAGTGTGTGTGTTGGCGGGAGTGTGAGTGTGTGTTGGCGGGAGTGTGAGTGTGTGTTGGCGGGAGTGTGAGTGTGTGTAGGAGGGAGTGTGAGTGTGTGTAGGTGGGAGTGAGAGTGTGTGTAGGCGGGAGTGTGAGTGTGTGTAGGAGGGAGTGTGAGTGTGTGTGTAGATGGGAGTGTGTGTGTAATGCCGGGAGTGTGTGTGTGTGTGTAGATGGGAGTGCGTGTGTGTGTGTAGATGGGAGTGCGTGTGTGTGTGTGTAGATGGGAGTGCGTGTGTGTGTGTAGATGGGAGTGTGTGTGTGTTTAGATGGGAGTGTGTGTGTGTGTAGATGGGAGTGCGTGTGTGTTTAGATGGGAGTGTGTGTGTGTGTAGATGGGAGTGCGTGTGTGTTTAGATGGGAGTGTGAGTGTGTGTAGGAGGGAGTGTGAGTGTGTGTGCAGATGGGAGTGTGTGTGTAGATGGGAGTGTGTGTGTGTGTAGATGGGAGTGTGTGTGTGTGTGTAGATGGGAGTGTGTGTGTGTGTGTGTAGATGGGAGTGCGTGTGTGTGTGTAGATGGGAGTGTGTGTGTGTGTAGATGGGTGTGTGTGTGTGTGTGTGTGTAGATGGGAGTGTGTGTGTGAGTGTAGAAGGGAGTGTGTGTGTGTGTGTGTAGATGGGAGTGTGTGTGTGTGTGTGTAGATGGGAGTGTGTGTGTGTGTGTGTAGATGGGAGTGTGTGTGTGTGTGTAGATGGTAGAGTGCATGTGTGTGTAGATGGGAGTGTGTGTGTGTGTAGATGGGAGTGTGTGTGTAGATGGGAGTGTGTGTGTGTGTAGATGGGAGTGTGCGTGTGTGTAGATGGGAGTGTGTGTGTGTGTGTAGATGGGAGTGTGTGTGTGTGTGTGTGTGTGTAGATGGGAGTGTGTGTGTGTAGATGGGAGTGTGTGTGTGTGTGTGTGTGTGTAGATGGGAGTGTGTGTGTGTGTGTAGATGGGAGTGCGTGTGTGTGTGTAGATGGGAGTGTGTGTGTGTGTAGGCGGGATTGAGAGAGTGTGTAGGCGGGAGTGAGAGTGTGTGTTGGTGGGAATGTGTGTGTGTGTAGGAGGGAGTGTGAGTGTGTGTAGGCGGGAGTGTGAGTGTGTGTAGGCGGGATTGAGAGAGTGTGTAGGCGGGAGTGAGAGTGTGTGTTGGTGGGAATGTGTGTGTGTGTAGGAGGGAGTGTGAGTGTGTGTAGGAGGGAGTGTGAGTGTGTATTGGCGGGAGTGTGTGTGTTGGCGGGAGTGAGTGTGTGTAGGCGGGAGTGTGAGTGTTTGTTGGCGTGAGTGTTTGTTGGCGTGAGTGAGAGTGTGTGTAGGAGGGAGTCTGAGTGTGTGTAGGAGGGAGTGAGAGTGTGTGTTGGCGGGAGTGTGAGTGTGTGTTGGCGGGAGTGTGAGTGTGTTGGCGGGAGTGAGAGTGTGTGTAGGCGGGAGTGAGAGTGTGTGTAGGAGGGAGTGTGAGTGTGTGTAGGTGGGAGTGTGAGTGTGTGTAGGTGGGAGTGTGCGTGTGTGTAGGTGGGAGTGTGTGTGTGTTGGTGGGAGTGAGAGTGCGTGTAGGAGGGAGTGTGAGTGTGTGTAGGTGGGAGTGTGAGTGTGTGTAGGAGGGAGTGTGAGTGTGAGTAGGTGGGAGTGAGAGTGTGTGTTGGCGGGAGTGTGTGTGTGTGTAGGCGGGAGTGTGTGTGTGTGTAGGCGGGAGTGTGTGAGTGTGTGTAGGAGGGAGTGTGAGTGTGTGTAGGCGGGAGTGTGAGTGTGTGTAGGAGGGAGTGTGAGTGTGTGTAGGTGGGAGTGAGAGTGTGTGTTGGCGGGAGTGTGAGTGTGTGTTGGCGGGAGTGTGTGTGTGTGTGTAGGCGGGAGTGTGTGTGTGTGTACGCGGGAGTGTGTGAGTGTGTGTAGGTGGGAGTGAGAGTGTGTGTAGGAGGGAGTGTGAGTGTGTGTAGGCGGGAGTGTGAGTGTGTGTAGGAGGGAGTGTGAGTGTGTGTAGGAGGGAGTGTGTGTGTGTGTAGGCGGGAGTGTGTGAGTGTGTGTTGGCGGGAGTGAGAGTGTGTGTAGGAGGGAGTGTGAGTGTGTGTAGGCGGGAGTGTGAGTGTGTGTAGGCGGGAGTGTGAGTGTGTGTAGGTGGGAGTGAGAGTGTGTGTAGGAGGGAGTGTGAGTGTGTGTAGGCGGGAGTGTGAGTGTGTGTAGGCGGGAGTGTGAGTGTGTGTAGGAGGGAGTGTGTGTGTGTGTAGGCGGGAGTGTGTGAGTGTGTGTTGGCGGGAGTGAGAGTGTGTGTAGGAGGGAGTGTGAGTGTGTGTAGGCGGGAGTGTGAGTGTGTGTAGGAGGGAGTGTGAGTGTGTGTAGGTGGGAGTGAGAATGTGTGTTGGCGGGAGTGTGAGTGTGTGTTGGCGGGAGTGTGAGTGTGTTGGCGGGAGTGAGAGTGTGTGTAGGAGGGAGTGTGAGTGTGTGTAGGCGGGAGTGTGAGTGTGTGTTGGCGGGAGTGTGAGTGTGTGTAGGCGGGAGTGAGAGTGTGTGTAGGCGGGAGTGAGAGTGTGTGTAGGCGGGAGTGAGAGTGTGTGTAGGAGGGAGTGTGAGTGTGTGTAGGCGGGAGTGAGAGTGTGTGTAGGAGGGAGTGTGAGTGTGTGTGGGCGGGAGTGAGAGTGTCTGTTGGAGGGAGTGTGAGTGTGTGTAGGAGGGAGTGTGAGTGTGTGTAGGAGGGAGTGTGAGTGTGTGTAGACGGGAGTGAGAGTGTGTGTAGGCGGGAGTGAGAGTGTGTGTAGGCGGGAGTGAGAGTGTGTTTAGGAGGGAGTGTGAGTGTGTGTAGGTGGGAGTGAGAGTGTGTGTTGGCGGGAGTGTGAGTGTGTGTAGGAGGGAGTGTGAGTGTGTGTTGGCGGGAGTGTGAGTGTGTGTAGGAGGGAGTGTGAGTGTGTGTAGGAGGGAGTGTGAGTGTGTGTAGACGGGAGTGAGAGTGTGTGTAGGCGGGAGTGTGAGTGTGTGTAGGAGGGAGTGAGAGTGTGTGTAGGCGGGAGTGAGAGTGTGTTTAGGAGGGAGTGTGAGTGTGTGTAGGAGGGAGTGTGAGTGTGTGTAGGAGGGAGTGTGAGTGTGTGTGGGCGGGAGTGAGAGTGTGTGTAGGAGGGAGTGTGAGTGTGTGTAGGTGGGAGTGAGAGTGTGTGTAGGAGGGAGTGTCAGTGTGTGTAGGTGGGAGTGTGTGTGTGTAGGAGGGAGTGAGAGTGTGTGTAGGAGGGAGTGTCAGTGTGTGTAGGTGGGAGTGTGTGTGTGTAGGAGGGAGTGTGAGTGTGTGTTGGCGGGAGTGAGAGTGTGTGTAGGAGGGAGTGTGAGAGTGTGTAGGTGGGAGTGAGAGTGTGTGTAGGAGGGAGTGTGAGTGTGTTGGCGGGAGTGAGAGTGTGTGTAGGAGGGAGTGTGAGTGTGTGTAGGAGGGAGTGTGAGTGTGTGTAGGTGGGAGTGAGAGTGTGTGTAGACGGGAGTGAGAGTGTGTGTAAGCGGGTGTGTGAGTGTGTGTTGGCGGGAGTGTGAGTGTGTGTAGGAGGGAGTGAGAGTGTGTGTAGGAGGGAGTGAGAGTGTGTGTACGCGGGAGTGAAAGTGTGTGTAGGAGGGAGTGTGAGTGTGTGTAGGTTGGAGTGAGAGTGTGTGTAGGAGGGAGTGAGAGTGTGTGTTGGCGGGAGTGAGAGTGTGTGTAGGTGGGAGTGAGAGTGTGTGTTGGCGGGAGTGAGAGTGTGTGTAGGAGGGAGTGAGAGTGTGTGTAGGCGGGAGTGAGAGTGTGTGTAGGAGGGAGTGAGAGTGTGTGTTGGCGGGAGTGAGAGTGTGTGTTGGCGGGAGTGAGAGTGTGTGTAGGAGGGAGTGAGAGTGTGTGTAGGTGGGAGTGAGAGTGTGTGTAGGTGGGAGTGAGAGTGTGTGTTGGCGGGAGTGAGAGTTTGTGTAGGCGGGAGTGTGAGTGTGTGTAGGAGGGAGTGTGAGTGTGTGTAGGCGGGAGTGAGAGTGTGTGTAGGAGGGAGTGTGTGTGTGTGTAGGAGGGAGTGTGAGTGTGTGTAGGCGGGAGTGAGAGTGTGTGTAGGGGGGAGTGAGAGTTTGTGTAGGCGGGAGTGTGAGTGTGTGTAGGAGGGAGTGTGAGTGTGTGTAGGCGGGAGTGAGAGTGTGTGTAGGGGGGAGTGAGAATGTGTGTTGGCGGGAGTGAGAGTGTGTGTAGGCGGGAGTGTGAGTGTGTGTTGGCGGGAGTGAGAGTGTGTGTTGGCGGGAGTGAGAGTGTGTGTAGGAGGGAGTGAGAGTGTGTGTAGGTGGGAGTGAGAGTGTGTGTAGGCGGGAGTGAGAGTGTGTGTAGGAGGGAGTGTGTGTGTGTGTAGGGGGGAGTGAGAATGTGTGTTGGCGGGAGTGAGAGTGTGTGTAGGCGGGAGTGTGAGTGTGTGTAGGCGGGAGTGTGAGTGTGTGTTGGCGGGAGTGTGTGTGTGTAGGTGGGAGTGAGAATGTGTGTTGGCGGGAGTGAGAGTGTGTGTAGGCGGGAGTGTGAGTGTGTGTAGGAGGGAGTGTGAGTGTGTGTAGGAGGGAGTGTGAGTGTTTGTTGGCGGGAGTGTGTGTGTGTGTAGGAGGGAGTGTGAGTGTGTGTAGGTGAGAGTGAGAGTGCGTGTAGGCGGGAGTGTGTGTGTGTGTAGGCGGGAGTGTGTGAGTGTGTGTAGGTGGGAGTGTGTGTGTGTGTAGGCGGGTGTGTGTGAGTGTGTGTAGGTGGGAGTGTGTGTGTGTTGGCGGGAGTGAGAGTGTGTGTAGGCGGGAGTGTGAGTGTGTGTAGGAGGGAGTGTGAGTGTGTGTAGGTGGGAGTGAGAATGTGTGTTGGCGGGAGTGTGAGTGTGTGTAGGCGGGAGTGTGAGTGTGTGTTGGCGGGAGTGTGAGTGTGTGTTGGCGGGAGTGTGAGTGTGTGTTGGCGGGAGTGTGAGTGTGTTGGCGGGAGTGAGAGTGTGTGTAGGAGGGAGTGTGAGTGTGTGTAGGCGGGAGTGTGAGTGTGTGTTGGCGGGAGTGTGAGTGTGTTGGCGGGAGTGAGAGTGTGTGTAGGCGGGAGTATGAGTGTGTGTAGGCGGGAGTGAGAGTGTGTGTAGGCGGGAGTGAGAGTGTCTGTTGGAGGGAGTGTGAGTGTGTGTAGGCGGGAGTGAGAGTGTGTGTAGGCGGGAGTGAGAGTGTGTCTATGCGGGAGTGAGAGTGTGTGTAGGCGGGAGTGAGAGTGTGTCTAGGCGGGAGTGAGAGTGTGTGTAGGAGGGAGTGTGAGTGTGTGTGTTGGCGGGAGTGTGAGTGTGTGTTGGCGGGAGTGTGAGTGTGTGTTGGCGGGAGTGTGAGTGTGTGTAGGAGGGAGTGTGAGTGTGTGTAGGTGGGAGTGAGAGTGTGTGTAGGCGGGAGTGTGAGTGTGTGTAGGAGGGAGTGTGAGTGTGTGTGTTGGCGGGAGTGTGAGTGTGTGTTGGCGGGAGTGTGAGTGTGTGTTGGCGGGAGTGTGAGTGTGTGTAGGAGGGAGTGTGAGTGTGTGTAGGTGGGAGTGAGAGTGTGTGTAGGCGGGAGTGTGAGTGTGTGTAGGAGGGAGTGTGAGTGTGTGTGTAGATGGGAGTGCGTGTGTGTGTGTAGATGGGAGTGCGTGTGTGTGTGTGTAGATGGGAGTGCGTGTGTGTGTGTAGATGGGAGTGTGTGTGTGTTTAGATGGGAGTGTGTGTGTGTGTGTGTAGATGGGAGTGCGTGTGTGTTTAGATGGGAGTGTGTGTGTGTGTAGATGGGAGTGCGTGTGTGTTTAGATGGGAGTGTGTGTGTGTGTAGATGGGAGTGTGTGTGTGTGCAGATGGGAGTGTGTGTGTAGATGGGAGTGTGTGTGTGTGTAGATGGGAGTGTGTGTGTGTGTGTAGATGGGAGTGTGTGTGTGTGTGTGTAGATGGGAGTGCGTGTGTGTGTGTGTAGATGGGAGTGTGTGTGTGTGTAGATGGGTGTGTGTGTGTAGATGGGAGTGTGTGTGTGAGTGTAGAAGGGAGTGTGTGTGTGTGTGTGTAGATGGGAGTGTGTGTGTGTGTGTGTAGATGGGAGTGTGTGTGTGTGTGTGTAGATGGGAGTGTGTGTGTGTGTGTAGATGGTAGTGTGCGTGTGTGTAGATGGGAGTGTGTGTGTGTGTAGATGGGAGTGTGTGTGTAGATGGGAGTGTGTGTGTGTGTAGATGGGAGTGTGCGTGTGTGTAGATGGGAGTGTGTGTGTGTGTGTAGATGGGAGTGTGTGTGTGTGTGTGTGTGTAGATGGGAGTGTGTGTGTGTAGATGGGAGTGTGTGTGTGTGTGTGTGTGTGTGTGTGTGTAGATGGGAGTGTGTGTGTGTGTGTAGATGGGAGTGTGTGTGTGTGTAGATGGGAGTGTGTGTGTGTAGATGGGAGTGCGTGTGTGTGTGTAGATGGGAGTGTGTGTGTGTGTGTAGATGGGAGTGTGTGTGTGTAGATGGGAGTGCGTGTGTGTGTGTAGATGGGAGTGTGTGTGTGTGTAGATGGGAGTGTGTGTGTGTGTGTAGATTGGAGTGTGTGTGTGTGTAGATGGGAGTGTGTGTGTGTGTAGATGGGAGTGTGTGTGTGTAGATGGGAGTGCGTGTGTGTGTGTAGATGGGAGTGTGTGTGTGTGTAGATGGGAGTGTGTGTGTGTAGATGGGAGTGCGTGTGTGTGTGTAGATGGGAGTGTGTGTGTGTGTAGATGGGAGTGTGTGTGTGTGTGTGTGTGTAGATGGGAGTGTGTGTGTGTGTGTGTGTGTGTAGATGGGAGTGTGTGTGTGTGTGTGTAGATGGGAGTGTGTGTGTGTGTAGATGGGAGTGCGTGTGTGTGTAGATGGGAGTGTGTGTGTGTGTAGATGGGAGTGCGTGTGTATGTAGATGGGAGTGTGTGTGTGTAGATGGGAGTGTGTGTGTGTGTGTAGATGGGAGTGTGTGTGTGTGTGTGTGTGTGTGTAGATGGGAGTGTGTGTGTGTAGATGGGAGTGTGTGTGTGTGTAGATGGGAGTGTGTGTGTGTGTAGATGGGAGTGTGTGTGTAGATGGGAGTGTGTGTGTGTGTAGATGGGAGTGTGTGTGTGTGTAGATGGGAGTGTGTGT
Organism: Chiloscyllium punctatum; assembly: GCF_047496795.1. Lineage (NCBI taxonomy): Eukaryota > Metazoa > Chordata > Chondrichthyes > Orectolobiformes > Hemiscylliidae > Chiloscyllium > Chiloscyllium punctatum. The sequence continues at coordinate 22,465,993 of NC_092759.1, read as the reverse complement.
GTAGATGGGAGTGTGTGTGTGTGTAGATGGGAGTGTGCGTGTGTGTAGATGGGAGTGTGTGTGTGTGTAGATGGGAGTGTGTGTGTGTGTAGATGGGAGTGTGTGTGTGTAGATGGGAGTGTGTGTGTGTAGATGGGAGTGTGTGTGTGTGTAGATGGGAGTGTGTGTGTGTGTAGATGGGAGTGTGTGTGTGTAGATGGGAGTGTGTGTGTGTGTGTGTAGATGGGAGTGTGTGTGTGTGTAGATGGGAGTGTGTGTGTGTGTAGATGGGAGTGTGTGTGTAGATGGGAGTGTGTGTGTGTGTAGATGGGAGTGTGCGTGTGTGTAGATGGGAGTGTGCGTGTGTGTAGATGAGAGTGTGTGTGTGTGTAGATGGGAGTGTGTGTGTGTAGATGGGAGTGTGTGTGTGTGAAGATGGGAGTGTGTGTGTGTGTAGATGGGAGTGTGTGTGTGTAGATGGGAGTGTGTGTGTGTAGATGGGAGTGTGAGTGTGTGTGTGTGTGTGTGTGTAGATGGGAGTGTGTGTGTGTAGATGGGAGTGTGTGTGTGTGTGTGTGTGTGTGTAGATGGGAGTGTGTGTGTGTAGATGGGAGTGTGTGTGTGTGTGTGTGTGTAGATGGGAGTGTGTGTGTGTAGATGGGAGTGTGTGTGTGTGTGTGTAGATGGGAGTGTGTGTGTGTAGATGGGAGTGTGTGTGTGTGTGTGTGTGTGTGTGTGTGTGTAGATGGGAGTGTGTGTGTGTAGATGGGAGTGTGTGTGTGTGTAGATGGGAGTGTGTGTGTGTAGATGGGAGTGTGTGTGTGTGTGTGTAGATGGGAGTGTGTGTGTAGATGGGAGTGTGTGTGTGTGTGTGTGTAGATGGGAGTGTGTGTGTGTAGATGGGAGTGTGTGTGTTTGTGTGTAGATGGGAGTGTGTGTGTGTGTAGATGGGAGTGTGTGTGTGTGTAGATGGGAGTGTGTGTGTGTGTAGATGGGAGTGTGTGTGTGTGTGTAGATGGGAGTGTGTGTGTGTGTAGATGGGAGTGTGTGTGTGTGTGTGTAGATGGGAGTGTGTGTGTGTAGATGGGAGTGTGTGTGTGTAGATGGGAGTGTGTGTGTGTGTGTGTGTGTGTGTAGATGGGAGTGCGTTGGTGTGTGTAGATGGGAGTGTGTGTGTGTAGATGGGAGTGTGTGTGTAGATGGGAGTGTGTGTGTGTAGATGGGAGTGTGTGTGTAGATGGGAGTGTGTGTGTGTGTGTAGATGGGAGTGTGTGTGTGTGTAGATGGGAGTGTGTGTGTGTGTATAGATGGGAGTGTGTGTGTGTAGATGGGAGTGTGTGTGCAGATGGGAGTGTGTGTGTGTGTGTAGATGGGAGTGTGTGTGTGTGTAGATCGGAGTGTGTGTGTGTGTAGATGGGAGTGTGTGTGTGTGTGTAGATGGGAGTGTGTGTGTGTGTAGGCGGGAGTGTGTGTGTGTGTGTAGATGGGAGTGTGGAGTGTGTGTGTGTAGATGGGAGTGTGTGTGTGTGTGTGTGTGTAGATGGGAGTGTGTGTGTGTAGATGGGAGTGTGTGTGTGTAGATGGGAGTGTGTGTGTGTGTAGATGGGAGTGCGTGTGTGTGTGTAGATGGGAGTGTGTGTGTGTGTAGATGGGAGTGTGTGTGTGTGTGTGTAGATGGGAGTGTGTGTGTGTAGATGGGAGTGTGTGTGTAGATGAGAGTGCGTGTGTGTGTGTGTAGATGGGAGTGTGTGTGTAGATGAGAGTGCGTGTGTGTGTGTGTAGATGGGAGTGTGTGTGTGTGTGTGTGTGTGTGTGTGTAGATGGGAGTGTGTGTGTGTAGATGGGAGTGTGTGTGTGTGTAGATGAGAGTGCGTGTGTGTGTGTGTAGATGGGAGTGTGTGTGTGTAGATGGGAGTGTGTGTGTGTGTAGATGGGAGTGTGTGTGTGTGTAGATGGGAGTGTGTGTGTGTGTGTGTGTAGATGGGAGTGCGTGTGTGTGTGTAGATGGGAGTGTGTGTGTGTGTAGATGGGAGTGTGTGTGTGTGTAGATGGGAGTGTGTGTGTGTGTAGATGGGAGTGTGTGTGTGTGTGTGTGTAGATGGGAGTGCGTGTGTGTGTGTAGATGGGAGTGTGTGTGTGTGTAGATGGGAGTGTGTGTGTGTGTGTGTAGATGGGAGTGTGTGTGTGTGTAGATGGGAGTGTGTGTGTGTAGATGGGAGTGTGTGTGTAGATGAGAGTGCGTGTGTGTGTGTGTAGATGGGAGTGTGTGTGTGTGTAGATGGGAGTGTGTGTGTGTGTGTGTGTGTCGCCGGGGCGAGGCCCTGTGTAGTGGTTGAGCGTTCCCCTACAGACTCTCTCTCTGAAGCTGGGCCTCACCGTGTACTTGCGGAACGCCGTCTGGATGATCCGAGCTGCCTCATACAGCTCTCGCTGCTCATGGTCGGACAGGGTCAGCAATGCAAACTCACTCTCCATCTTCCCATTGGCAGAGGCATTGAGGAAATCTGACCAATCGGTATTGGCTGGTGTCTCGACTTTCTCCAAGGTGATATCACTGAGTGGAGAGTTGACCGGACTCAGGCAGGGGTTGGATGGTGGTGTCAGTGGCTGACTACACACAGACCTGGGAAATGGCAAACAGTTAGAGTGTGCAACAACACAGTTAGTCATGTTCCTCATCACCAAATACAAGGATCCAAACCCTCCCAGGGACAGGGACAGCACGGGGCTTAGATACAGAGTAAAGCTCCCTCTACACTGTCCCCCATCAAACACTCCCAGGGACAGGGACAGCATGGGGTTAGATACAGAGTAAAGCTCCCTCTACACTGTCCCCCCATCAAACACTCCCAGGGACAGGGACAGCACGGGGTTAGATACAGAGTAAACCCCCCTCTACACTGTCCCCCCAACAAACACACCCAGGGACAGGGACAGCACGGGGTTAGATACAGAGTAAAGCTCCCTCTACAAGGTAAGAAGGTAAGGTAAGGGAAGGTAAGAAGTTTTGATTTAAAAGCGTGTACCTCTGAGGGTTCGACCTCAGTGCTACAGTGGGCGCACAGAGAGGGGAGCCGGAAGGTAAGCAGAGACCAGTTTAAATTAACGTTTGTCTTTTCGCAGTCTGTGTTTTTTTTTCAACTAGGAGCAGGAACCCGGAAGTCGTCAACAGAGGCTTCTGGGAAGGTCAGAAGTTTGAGTGGAGAAGGAACCCGAGACACTACACGTGTAGTGTCTCCCACCCTCCCGCCTCCTCTAAAGGACTCAGTCAGCTGAACAGGTAAGTCACTTAGTGTTCTTGTTTTGGAGACTAAGTGTAGAGTTATGGCAGCGCAGGTGGTGGAATGTTCCTCCTGCAGGATGTTTGAGGTAGGGGTGACCACCGATGCTCCTGCCGACTTCACCTGCAGGAAGTGCAGCCAGCTCCAGCTCCTCACAGACCGGGTTAGGGAACTGGAGCTGGAGTTGGATGAACTGAGGATTATTCGAGAGGCTGAGAGGGTGATAGATAGAAGCTACAGGGACATAGTTACGCCAGAGAACAGAGGTAGCTGGGTAACAGTTAGAGGTGGGAAGGGGAGGAAGCAGGCAGTGCAGGGATCCCCTGTGGTCGTTCCCCTCAACAATAAGTATACCGCTTTGGATACTGTTGGGGGGGGGGACGGGGGGACGGCCTAGCAGGGGTAAGCTGCAGTGACCGGGTCTCTGGCACAAGGTCCGGCTCGGAGGCCCAGAAGGGAAAGGGGGAGAGGTGGAGAGCGCTAGTTATAGGAGACTCTATAGTTAGAGGGACAGACAGGCGGTTCTGTGGACATGGGCAAGACTCTCTGTTGGTTTGTTGCCTCACGGGTGCGAGGGTCCGAGACGTCTCGGACCGTGTCTTCAGAATCCTTAAGGGGGAGGGTGTGCAGCCAGAAGTCGTGATGCACATTGGCACCAACGACATAGATAGGAAGAGGGGTGGGGAGGGCATTCAGGAGCTCAGGGAGTTAGGCTGGAAGCTAAAAGCTAGGATGGACAGAGTTGTCATCTCTGGGTTGTTGCCGGTGCCACTGACAATGAGGCAAGGAATAGGGAGAGAGTGCAGTTGAACACGTGGCTACAAGGATGGTGTAGGAGGGAGGGCTTCAGGTATTTGGACAATTGGACTGCATTCTGGGGAAGGTGGGACCTGTACTAGCAGGGCGGGTTGCACCTGAACCAGAAGGGCACCAATATCCTGGGAGGTAGGTTTGCTGGCACTCTTCGGTGGGGGGGTTTAAACTAATTTGGTAGGGGGATGGGATCCAGACTTGTAGTCCAGCAAGTAGGTTAGCTGTTTTTCAGGATGTCCAAGAATGTAGGGAGGCTGTGGAGAAGGTAGCACTGACAGGGAATACTTGCGGACACAGAGATGGGCTCAAGTGTGTATAAAGAACTGGCTAACCGGTCGAAGGCAGAGAGTGGTGGTAGATGGTAAATATTCAGCCTGGAGTCCAGTTACAAGTGGAGTTCCGCAGGGATCAGTTCTGGGTCCTCTGCTGTTTGTAATTTTTATTAATGACTTAGAGGAGGGAGTCGAAGGGTGGGTCAGTAAATTTGCAGATGATACGAAGATTGGTGGAGTTGTGGACAGTGAGGAGGGCTGTTGTCGGCTGCAGAGGGACTTAGATGTGATGCAGAGCTGGGCTGAGGAGTGGCAGATGGAGTTCAACCCTGCCAAGTGTGAGATTGTCCATTTTGGAAGGACAAATAAGAATGCGGAATACAGGGTTAATGGTAGGGTTCTTGGTCAGATGGAGGAACAGAGGGATCTTGGGGTCTATGTACATAGATCTTTGAAGGTTGCCACTCAGGTGGATAGAGTTTGTAAGAAGACCTATGGTTCATTAGCAGAGGGATTGAATTCAAGAGTCGTGAAGTGATGTTGCAGCTGTACAGGACTTTGGTTAGGCCACAGTTGGAGTACTGTGTGCAGTTCTGGTCGCCTCACTTTAGGAAAGATGTGGAAGCTTTGGAGAGGGTGCAGAGAAGATTTACCAGGATGTTGCCTGGAATGGAGAGTAGGTCGTACGAGGATAGGTTGAGAGTTCTCGGCCTTTTCTCGTTGGAATGGCGAAGGATGAGGGGTGACTTGATAGAGGTTTATAAGATGATCAGAGGAATAGATAGAGTAGACAGTCAGAAACTTTTTCCCCGGGTACAACAGAGTGTTACAAGGGGACATAAATTTAAGGTGAAGGGTGGAAGGTATAGGGGAGATGTCAGGGGTGGGTTCTTCACCCAGAGAGTGGTGGGGGCATGGAATGCCCTGCCCGAGGGAGTGGTAGAGTCAGATTCATTGGCGACCTTTAAGCGGCATTTGGATAGGTACATGGATGGGTGCTTAATCTAGGATAGAAGTTCGGCACAACATCGTGGGCCGAAGGGCCTGTTCTGTGCTGTATTGTTCTATGTTCTATGTACAATGTCCCCCATCAAACACTCCCAGGGACAGGGACAGCACAGGGTTAGATACAGAGTAAAGCTCTCTCTACACTGACCCCCCACCAAACACTCCCCAGGACAGGGACAGCACAGGGTTAGATACAGAGTAAAGCTCTCTCTACACTGACCCCCCACCAAACACTCCCCAGGACAGGGACAGCACAGGGTTAGATACAGAGTAAAGCTCTCTCTACACTGACCCCCATCAAACACTCCCAGGGACAGAGACAGCACGGGGTTAGATACAGAGTAAAGCTCCCTCTACACTGTCCCCCATCAAACACTCCCAGGACAGGGACAGCACAGGGTTAGATACAGAGTAAAGCTTCCTCTACACTGACCCCCCATCAAACACTCCCAGGGACAGGGACAGCACGGGGGTTAGATACAGAGTAAAGCTTCCTCTACACTGACCCCCCATCAAACACTCCCAGGGACAGGGACAGGGACAGCGCGGGGGTTAGAGACAGGGTAAAGCTCCCTCTACACTGTCCCCATCAAACACTCCCAGGACAGGGACAGCACGGGGTTATATACAGAGTAAAGCTCCCTCTACATTGACCCTCCATCAAAAACTCCCAGGGACAGGGACAGGGACAGCATGGGGTTAGATACAGAGTAAAGCTCCCTCTACACAGACCCCCATCAAAACTCCCAGCGACAGGGACAGGGACAGCACGGGTGTTAGAGACAGAGTAAAGCTCCCTCTACACTGTCCCCCCATCAAACACTCCCAGGGACAGGGACAGCACAGAATTATACAGAGTAAAGCTCTCACTACACTGACCCCCATCAAATTCTCCTGGGACAGGGACAGCACAGGGTTAGATACAGAGTAAAGCTCCCTCTACACTGTCCCCCCCTTCAAACACTCCCAGGACAGGGACAGCACGGGGTTAGATACAGAGTAAAGCTCTCTCTACACTGTCCCCATCAAACACTCCCAGCGACAGGGACAGCACAGGGTTAGAGATAGAGGAAAGCTCTCTCTACACTGTCCCCCCATCAAACACTCTCAGGGACAGGGACAGCACGGGGTTAGATACAGAGTAAAGCTTCCTCTACACTGTCCCCATCAAAAACTCCCAGGGACAGGGACAGCACGGGGTTAGATACAGAGTAAAGCTTCCTCTACACTGTGCCCCATCAAACACTCCCATGACCAGGTACAGCACGGGGTTAAATACAGAGTAAAGCCCCCTCTATACTGTCCCCCAGCAAACACTCCCAGGGACAGGGACAGCACGTGGTTAGAGACAGGGTAAAGCTTCCTCTACACTGTCCCCCATCAAACATCCCAGGACAGGGACAGCACGGGGTTAGATACAGAGTAAAGCTCCCTCTACAATGTCCCCCCATCAAACACTCCCATGACCAGGGACAGCACGGGGTTAGATACAGAGTAAAGCTCTCTCTACACTGTCCCCATCAAACACTCCCATGACCAGGGACAGCACAGGGTTAGATACAGAGTAAAGCTTCCTCTACACTGTCCCCCCATCACACAGTCCCAGGACAGGGACAGCACGGGGGTTAGATACAGAGTAAAGCTCCCTCTACACTGTCCCCCCATCAAACACTCCCAGGGACAGGGACAGCACAGGGTTAGATACAGAGTAAAGCTCTCTCTACACTGTCCCCCCATCAAACACTCCCAGGGACAGGGACAGGGACAGGGACAGTATGGGGTGAGACACAGGGTAAAGCTGCACCTTCTGGTTATTATTTGCTCCTTCCGAATATCTGACTGAAATGAATTCCCGTGGGAGGAACGGGAATGCTCAGTGGATCGGACACAGCAGCTGAACTGTGGGACTACCTGCCCTGTCACAGACTGACAGACTCGTCTGTAAGGGCTGACCTGACGGTGGTCATTAAAAATACACCATCGAAGGAGCACAGCAAGGGGTTTCACCGATGGAGGACAGTCTCCAAGGATTCCCAGAGTGGGGGAAGCGGGGAACATCTCTCTCCCCCCCCCCACCCCAGACAGTGGGAGGGAAGTGGCTGTCAGTCCTGCAGATTGTGGGGAAGGGGGTGGGGGCACATCAGATACAGTCATGGGAAACGAGACACCCCCCACCAGGCAGTAAGGAATGACGGGCTGACAGGGTCAGGTTTGGATCAGGATGAATATTTGTCTGGGCTGTTGAGGGGAACTCGCCGAGACTGAGTCAGAGGGAAAGGAGCTGTGGTCATTGACTGCTGCAAAACCACTGGGGGAGCTCAAGCGTTCTGACAGATGAGCTGCCAGCGTGTGGGAGACAGTGTGAAATAATAATTGGAGCTCAGATTTCAGTGTTATCACTCTCTGCAGTTGGTTCAGATGGTGCCTGGGTGTGGCTGGAGATTTGTCCTCAGCCAGTCTGCCCCTGAACACAGGCCGCACGGCATTTCCAAACCAGCTGAAAGGGTCAGCATGTGCGTCAAACTGGGAATCTAATCCTGGGTAACATGTCACCTGAATTAAAATATCGTCCAATATCAATCCCCGTGGTGCTGGGGGTGGAGGAGAGAACACACCAAGGCAGGCAGTACCACAGTGACGACATCTCAATGTCACCTCTAGGCAGCCGGTACTGCACTGTGGGCGATCAACAGAGCTCGATACAGGACAGGGGATCACAACACTTCACCGACTGGACACGCACACAGCTTCATCTGGGTTCTACATCATAGAACCTCCAACTGCACCACTGCACAATTCAGAATCTTCACCCACCAACACAGTACCCCAGTGTTATACAGGGACAGACCTGTCCCCACCAGTACTGTACCCCAGTGTTATACAGGGACAGACCCGTCCCCACCAGTACTGTACCCCAGTGTTATACAGTGACAGACCTGTCCCCACCAGTACTGTACCCCAGTGTTATACACTGACAGACCTGTCCACACCAGTACTGTACCCCAGTGTTATACAGGGACAGACCTGTCCCCACCAGTACTGTACCCCAGTGTTATACACTGACAGACCTGTCCCCACCAGTACTGTACCCCAGTGTTATACAGGGACAGACCTGTCCCCACCAGTACTGTACCCCAGTGTTATACACTGACAGACCTGTCCCCACCAGTACTGTACCCCAGTGTAAAACAGGGACAGATCTGTCCCCACCAGTACTGTACCCCAGTGTTATACACTGACAGACCTGTCCCCACCAGTACTGTACCCCAGTGTTATACAGTGACAGACCTGACCCCACCAGTACTGTACCCCAGTGTTATACAGTGACAGACCTGTCCCCACCAGTACTGTACCCCAGTGTTATACAGTGACAGACCTGTCCCCACCAGTACTGTACCCCAGTGTAAAACAGGGACAGATCTGTCCCCACCAGTACTGTACCCCAGTGTTATACACTGACAGACCTGTCCCCACCAGTACTGTACCCCAGTGTTATACAGGGACAGACCTGACCCCACCAGTACTGTACCACAGTGTTATACACTGACAGACCTGTCCCCACCAGTACTGTACCCCAGTGTTATACAGTGACAGACCGGTCCCCACCAGTACTGTACCCCAGTGTTATACACTGACAGACCTGTCCCCACTAGTACTGTACCCCAGTGTTATACAGGGACAGACCTGTCCCCACCAGTACTGTATCCCAGTGTTATACAGTGACAGGCCTGTCCCCACCAGTACTGTACCCCAGTGTTATACAGGGACAGACCTGTCCCCACCAGTACTGTACCCCAGTGTTATACAGAGACAGACCTGTCCCCACTAGTACTGTACCCCAGTGTTATACAGGGACAGACCTGTCCCCACCAGTACTGTATCCCAGTGTTATACAGTGACAGGCCTGTCCCCACCAGTACTGTACCCCAGTGTTATACAGGGACAGACCTGTCCCCACCAGTACTGTACCCCAGTGTTATACAGGGACAGACCTGTCCCCACCAGTACTGTATCCCAGTGTTATACACTGACAGACCTGTCCCCACCAGTACTGTACCCCAGTGTTATACAGGGACAGACCTGTCCCCACCAGTGCTGTATCCCAGTGTTATACAGGGACAGACCTGTCCCCACCAGTACTGTACCCCAGTGTTATACAGGGACAGACCTGTCCCCACCAGTACTGTACCCCAGTGTTATACAGGGACAGACCTGTCCCCACCAGTACTGTACCACAGTGTTATACACTGACAGACCTGTCCCCACCAGTACTGTACCCCAGTGTTATACACTGACAGACCTGTCCCCACCAGTACTGTACCCCAGTGTTATACAGGGACAGACCTGTCCCCACCAGTACTGTACCCCAGTGTTATACAGGGACAGACCTGTCCCCACCAGTACTGTACCACAGTGTTATACACTGACAGACCTGTCCCCACCAGTACTGTACCCCAGTGTTATACAGTGACAGACCGGTCCCCACCAGTACTGTACCCCAGTGTTATACACTGACAGACCTGTCCCCACCAGTACTGTACCCCAGTGTTATACAGTGACAGACCTGTCCCCACCAGTACTGTACCCCAGTGTTATACAGTGACAGACCTGTCCCCCCCAGTACTGTACCCCAGTGTTATACAGGGACAGACCTGTCCCCACCAGTACTGTACCCCAGTGTTATACAGGGACAGACCTGTCCCCACCAGTACTGTACCCCAGTGTTATACACTGACAGACCTGTCCCCACCAGTACTGTACCCCAGTGTTATACAGTGACAGACCTGTCCCCCCCAGTACTGTACCCCAGTGTTATACAGGGACAGACCTGTCCCCACCAGTACTGTACCCCAGTGTTATACAGGGACAGACCTGTCCCCACCAGTACTGTACCCCAGTGTTATACACTGACAGACCTGTCCCCACCAGTACTGTACCCCAGTGTTATACACTGACAGACCTGTCCCCACCAGTACTGTACCCCAGTGTAAAACAGGGACAGATCTGTCCCCACCAGTACTGTAGCCCAGTGTTATACACTGACAGACCTGTCCCCACCAGTACTGTACCCCAGTGTTATACACTGACAGACCTGTCCCCACCAGTACTGTACCCCAGTGTTATACAGTGACAGACCTGACCCCACCAGTACTGTACCCCAGTGTTATACAGTGACAGACCTGTCCCCATCAGTACTGTACCCCAGTGTTATACAGTGACAGACCTGTCCCCACCAGTACTGTACCCCAGTGTTATACAGGGACAGACCTGTCCCCACCAGTACTGTACCCCAGTGTTATACAGTGACAGACCTGTTCCCACCGGTACTGTACCCCAGTGTTATATAGGGACAGAGCTGTCCCCACCAGTACTGTACCCCAGTGTTATACAGTGACAGACCTGTCCCCACCAGTACTGTTCCCCAGTGTTATAGTGACAGACCTGTCCCCACCAGTACTGTACCCCAGTGTTATACAGGGACAGAGCTGTCCCCACCAGTACTGTACCCCAGTGTTATACAGTGACAGACCTGTCCCCACCAGTACTGTACCCCAGTGTTATACAGTGACAGACCTGTCCCCACCAGTACTGTACCCCAGTGTTATACAGGGACAGACCTGTCCTCACCAGTACTGTACCCCAGTGTTATACAGGGACAGACCTGTCCCCACCAGTACTGTACCCCAGTGTTATACAGGGACAGAGCTGTCCCCACCAGTACTGTACCCCAGTGTTATACAGGGACAGACCTGTCCCCACCAGTACTGTACCCCAGTGTTATACAGGGACAGAGCTGTCCCCACCAGTACTGTACCCCAGTGTTATACAGTGACAGACCTGTGCCCACCAGTACTGTACCCCAGTGTTATACAGGGACAGAGCTGTCCCCACCAGTACTGTACCCCAGTGTTATACAGTGACAGACCTGTCCCCACCAGTACTGTACCCCAGTGTTATACAGGGACAGAGCTGTCCCCACCAGTACTGTACCCCAGTGTTATACAGGGACAGAGCTGTCCCCACCAGTACTGTACCCCAGTGTTATACAGGGACAGAGCTGTCCCCACCAGTACTGTACCCCAGTGTTATACAGGGACAGAGCTGTCCCCACCAGTACTGTACCCCAGTGTTATACAGGGACAGAGCTGTCCCCACCAGTACTGTACCCCAGTGTTATACACTGACAGACCTGTCCCCACCAGTACTGTACCCCAGTGTTATACAGTGACAGACCTGTCCCCCCAGTACTGTACCCCAGTGTTATACACTGACAGACCTGTCCACACCAGTACTGTACTCCAGTGTTATACAGTGACAGACCTGTCCCCACCAGTACTGTACCACAGTGTTATACACTGACAGACCTGTCCCCACCAGTACTGTACCCCAGTGTTATACAGTGACAGACCTGTCCCCACCAGTACTGTACCCCAGTGTTATACAGGGACAGACCTGTCCCCACCAGTACTGTACCACAGTGTTATACAGGGACAGACCTGTCCCCACCCAGTACTGTACCCCAGTGTTATACAGTGACAGACCTGTCCCCACCAGTACTGTACCCCAGTGTTATACAGGGACAGACCTGTCCCCACCAGTACTGTACCCCAGTGTTATACAGGGACAGACCTGTCCCCACCAGTACTGTACCCCAGTGTTATACAGTGACAGACCTGTCCCCACCAGTACTGTACCCCAGTGTTATATACTGACAGACCTGTCCCCACCAGTACTGTACCACAGTGTTATACACTGACAGACCTGTCCCCACCAGTACTGTACCCCAGTGTTATACAGGGACAGACCTGTCCCCACCAGTACTGTACCCCAGTGTTATACAGTGACAGACCTGTCCCCACCAGTACTGTACCCCAGTGTTATACAGGGACAGACCTGTCCCCACCAGTACTGTACCCCAGTGTTATACAGTGACAGACCTGTCCCCACCAGTACTGTACCCCAGTGTTATATACTGACAGACCTGTCCCCACCAGTACTGTACCACAGTGTTATACACTGACAGACCTGTCCCCACCAGTACTGTACCCCAGTGTTATACAGGGACAGACCTGTCCCCACCAGTACTGTACCCCAGTGTTATACAGTGACAGACCTGTCCCCACCAGTACTGTACCCCAGTGTTATATACTGACAGACCTGTCCCCACCAGTACTGTACCACAGTGTTATACACTGACAGACCTGTCCCCACCAGTACTGTACCCCAGTGTTATACAGGGACAGACCTGTCCCCACCAGTACTGTACCCCAGTGTTATACAGTGACAGACCTGTCCCCACCAGTACTGTACCCCAGTGTTATACAGGGACAGACCTGTCCCCACCAGTACTGTACCCCAGTGTTATACAGTGACAGACCTGTCCCCACCAGTACTGTACCCCAGTGTTATATACTGACAGACCTGTCCCCACCAGTACTGTACCACAGTGTTATACACTGACAGACCTGTCCCCACCAGTACTGTACCCCAGTGTTATACAGGGACAGACCTGTCCCCACCAGTACTGTACCCCAGTGTTATACAGTGACAGACCTGTCCCCACCAGTACTGTACCCCAGTGTTATACAGGGACAGACCTGTCCCCACCAGTACTGTACCCCAGTGTTATACAGTGACAGACCTGTCCCCACCAGTACTGTACCCCAGTGTTATATACTGACAGACCTGTCCCCACCAGTACTGTACCACAGTGTTATACACTGACAGACCTGTCCCCACCAGTACTGTACCCCAGTGTTATACAGTGACAGACCTGTCCCCACCAGTACTGTACCCCAGTGTTATACAGTGACAGACCTGTCCCCACCAGTACTGTACCCCAGTGTTATACACTGACAGACCTGTCCCCACCAGTACTGTACCCCAGTGTTACACAGTGACAGACCTGTTCCCACCAGTACTGTACCCCAGTGTTATACAGGGACAGACCTGTCCCCACCAGTACTGTACCCCAGTGTTATACAGGGACAGACCTGTCCCCACCAGTACTGTACCCCAGTGTTATACAGTGACAGGCCTGTCCCCACCAGTACTGTACCCCAGTGTTATACAGTGACAGACCTGTCCCCACCAGTACTGTACCCCAGTGTTATACAGGGACAGACCTGTCCTCACCAGTACTGTACCCCAGTGTTATACAGGGACAGACCTGTCCCCACCAGTACTGTACCCCAGTGTTATACAGGGACAGAGCTGTCCCCACCAGTACTGTACCCCAGTGTTATACAGGGACAGACCTGTCCCCACCAGTACTGTACCCCAGTGTTATACAGGGACAGAGCTGTCCCCACCAGTACTGTACCCCAGTGTTATACAGTGACAGACCTGTGCCCACCAGTACTGTACCCCAGTGTTATACAGGGACAGAGCTGTCCCCACCAGTACTGTACCCCAGTGTTATACACTGACAGACCTGTCCCCACCAGTACTGTACCCCAGTGTTATACAGGGACAGAGCTGTCCCCACCAGTACTGTACCCCAGTGTTATACAGTGACAGACCTGTGCCCACCAGTACTGTACCCCAGTGTTATACAGGGACAGAGCTGTCCCCACCAGTACTGTACCCCAGTGTTATACAGGGACAGAGCTGTCCCCACCAGTACTGTACCCCAGTGTTATACAGGGACAGAGCTGTCCCCACCAGTACTGTACCCCAGTGTTATACAGTGACAGACCTGTGCCCACCAGTACTGTACCCCAGTGTTATACAGGGACAGAGCTGTCCCCACCAGTACTGTACCCCAGTGTTATACAGGGACAGACCTGTCCCCACCAGTACTGTACCCCAGTGTTATACAGGGACAGAGCTGTCCCCACCAGTACTGTACCCCAGTGTTATACAGGGACAGACCTGTCCCCACCAGTACTGTACCCCAGTGTTATACAGTGACAGACCTGTGCCCACCAGTACTGTACCCCAGTGTTATACAGGGACAGAGCTGTCCCCACCAGTACTGTACCCCAGTGTTATACAGGGACAGAGCTGTCCCCACCAGTACTGTACCCCAGTGTTATACAGGGACAGAGCTGTCCCCACCAGTACTGTACCCCAGTGTTATACAGGGACAGAGCTGTCCCCACCAGTACTGTACCCCAGTGTTATACAGGGACAGAGCTGTCCCCACCAGTACTGTACCCCAGTGTTATACAGTGACAGACCTGTCCCCACCAGTATTGTACCCCAGTGTTATACAGTGACAGACCTGTCCTCACCAGTACTGTACCCCAGTGTTATACAGGGACAGACCTGTCCCCACCAGTACTGTACCCCAGTGTTATACAGTGACAGACCTGTGCCCACCAGTACTGTACCCCAGTGTTATACAGGGACAGAGCTGTCCCCACCAGTACTGTACCCCAGTGTTATACAGGGACAGAGCTGTCCCCACCAGTACTGTACCCCAGTGTTATACAGGGACAGAGCTGTCCCCACCAGTACTGTACCCCAGTGTTATACAGGGACAGAGCTGTCCCCACCAGTACTGTACCCCAGTGTTATACAGGGACAGAGCTGTCCCCACCAGTACTGTACCCCAGTGTTATACAGTGACAGACCTGTCCCCACCAGTATTGTACCCCAGTGTTATACAGTGACAGACCTGTCCTCACCAGTACTGTACCCCAGTGTTATACACTGACAGACCTGTCCCCACCAGTACTGTACCCCAGTGTTATACACTGACAGGCCTGTCCCCACCAGTACTGTACCCCAGTGTTATACAGTGACAGACCTGTCCCCACCAGTATTGTACCCCAGTGTTATACAGTGACAGACCTGTCCCCACCAGTACTGTCCCCCAGTGTTATACACTGACAGACCTGTCCCCACCAGTACTGTACCCCAGTGTTATACACTGACAGGCCTGTCCCCACCAGTACTGTACCCCAGTGTTATACACTGACAGACCTGTCCCCACCAGTACTGTACCCCAGTGTTATACAGGGACAGACCTGTCCCCACCAGTACTGTACCCCAGTGTTCGAATCCCTCATCTCAGCGAGTCATGTGTCATCTCTAATTCCAGAGATCCCTTTGGATTCGAATTGATCCCTGATCTAATGACCCCCAACTCAAAGATCTCCATTCGTGCACATGTGATTTGTCTCTCCGGTCTCCAGTGAGACTGCCTTCTGGATCCCATGAGATTACCTGTGCTGGGAGAAATTGGGAAGTTGGTCGACATTTTCCAAGTAGCTGGCCAACCAGGTCATGGTGTCACTGATGGCTGTGTTATCCTGATGCTCTTTCAGAGCTGTCTGAATGCTGTTAAAATCCTCCTGCTTGATTCGCTCGGGAGTGGCATCGATAATCTGCTCCGCCAATGTGATCATATCGACCTGTGGGTGGGGGCACAGGGTACAAGGAGACCTGACAGTGAGAGCTGGCATGCTGATGTCTGTGTTAGTCGGTAGAATATGGAGGGGAGGTGGGCTCAGTCACACTGTTACACACAGAAACAATCTGGACTCAATGTCCTCAGGCACTTCTCAAGACAAAACTCACAGAGGAGGTATGAGTGTCTGTCAACTCCGTCAGACTCACTCCGATCAAAACTCTGCACAACTCTCTCCCGAACAACATCATGGGCCTGTCGACAGAGCAGTGGCTTCGGAAGTCAGGGCATCACGTTCAGGACAGGCAATGAGGGAGAGGTATTAAATCAGCGAGACTCCCAGACTGTGCAAGAATGTATCAGGAAAAAGTGTCTCTCAATGAACGGGATGGTGAGGGGCTCGGAGGGGAACTTGCAGGGGGTGGGGTTCCCATGTATCTGCTGCCCCTTGTCCCTTCTAGATGGAAGTGGCCGTGGTTTGGAAGGTGCTGCCTGAGGATCTTTGGTGAGTTTCTGCAGTGCATCTTGTAGCTGGTACACACTGCTGTTACTGAGGGTCGGTGGGTAAGGGAGGGAGGGGGTGTTTGTGGGTGGGGGGCCAATCAAGCGGGGGCTGCTTTGTCCCTGGATGGTGTCGAGCTTCTTGAGTGTTGTTGGAGCTGCCCCCCATCCAGGGGCAAGTGGGGAGTATTCCCTCCCCCTCCTGACTTGTACCTTGTAGATGGTGGGACAGGCTTTGGGGGGGTGTCAGGAGGGGAGTTACTCGCTGCAGGATTCCCAGCCTCTGCCCTGCTCCTGTAGACATTGAGTTGATGTGGGGAGTCCAGTTGAGTTTCTGGTCAATGGTAACCCCCAGGATGTTGATAGTGGGGGATTCAGTGATGGGAACACCATGGAATGTCAAGGGGGCAGTGGTGAGATGGTCTCCTGTTGGAGATGGTCACAACCTGGGGTTTGAGAGTTTACTTGGTGAGTTGGGTCGAGGCAGGGACAAAGGTTTGGGTGAGCAGGTCATGGAGATGCCTTTTAGGGAAATTTTCAAGTCGAGATTTGAGTTGTAATTCACCAAAGATCCTCAGGCAGCACCTTCCAAACCCACGGCCACTTCCATCGAGAAGGGCAAGGGGCAGCAGATACATGGGAACCCCACTCCCTGCAAGTTTCCCTCCGAGCCCCTCACCATCCTGACTTGGGAATATATCACCCTTCCCTCAGTGTGGCTGGGTCAGAATCCTGGGATTCCCTCCCTCAGGGACATTGTGGGTCTACCCTCCAGCACATTGACTGCAGTGGGTCAAGAAGGCAGCTCACCCCCCACCTTCTCAAGGGGGGCAACTAGGGATGGGGCAAGAAATACTGGGCCCAGCCAGAGATGCCCTCACCCCACAAAATGAATTTAAAGACGTCAGTATGGCTGAGGGGCTTCAAGGGCTTACCGGGAAGAACATGGGTTTGACAGCTTGTGGCAGCCAGGGGACTGCAGAGGCTCTGATATCTGGGCTATCTCGTGGTATCAGAGTGGGAAGCTATCGAGGCACAGTTCAGTTCACCTTTCTCACCTGTAAAACATCGACGGGAGGCAGGAAGTCTTCATTCTCCACGTTTTCAGTGAAACGAAGCAGCTCAGTCTCCATGGAATCTCTTGCTGTTGCCATCGAGTATTGCCTGCCATTGTTTGTTATGAGACTGGCCTCATGGTCGAGGAAGAAGTGGGGACTGGCTGTGCCGCAGTGCAGAGCTGAGCTGCCAGTCCAGTTTCTCCGAAGTTCACCTTCCTCCTGCAGGTTCCACCCATTACTCGGTTTCTCCTGGCTTTCAGCGTTCCCAGTGCAGCTGAGAGCAGCCCGCTCCTGACCCTGCGCTGGGTGGGCTGTGCTGTTGGTGACATCCTGTCGTTGCAGCTCACAGATCTCCATGGCTACGTCTCGCTCAACACTGGGGCACAGTTCAGGACTGGTGATGGGTGTCTCTCTGTGAACGGAGCCACTGAAGTACGCAGAGCTCACTGACAAAGTTGCTGACCCCTCGGACACTGAGGAGGGAGATGAGTTACTGCTCTCAGCGCTCAGACCTGTGCAGTGGAAAGGATCAATGGAAGATCAAAACAAACACGCGATAAGTACGGGCATCAAGTGGACACATCAGCTGAAATCTGAAAACTCAACCAGTCTGGCAGCAGCAGAAACAGTGAATGGTTTGAGTCCAGTACGAGTCTTCTCCAGAATGGTCTCGGAACCAAACTCCAATTCTCTCTCTCTCTCTCTCTCTCTCTCTCTCTCTCGACAGATGATGTTCTTTCATACGCTGGCCACACCTGTATTTATTGCCCGTCCAAACCCACACTGCTGTCCCATGTCAGTCAGACCAGGGAAGGATGGTCTTCCCTGGAGGACATTACTGGGTGATGGCCTGTTGACTGTTCATGCTGAGACCCTGGGAATGCCCTGAGGATCAGGGTTCGAACCCCATCACTGCAGATGGTGCAAGGAAAATTCAATAAAATATCTGGGACTAAGAGTCGATTTTCAGAAAAACCCATCTGGTGCACAAACGTCTTTCAGGGAAGGAAACTTACCTGGTCTGGCCTCCATCTGACTCCAGACCCCACAGCAATGAGGTTAACTCTTAACTGCCCTCTGGGCAATTAGGGATGGGCACTGAAGGCTGGTGAAGCCCTCATCCTGTGAAAGAATAACTGAAAACAAAACATCAGCTTTCCAGGGAACGAGGTTCATGGTCATCATTACACTCTTAATCCCACCGTGTACCAGGGCTGGGATTAGAAACCAGAGCCCCAGAATGGTCGTTGGGTCTCTGGGTTCAGAGTCTTCTAACTATGCTGCCATACTTGCTGAGTTTCTCCACGACTCTCTGGCTTGTTTCAGCTTTCCAGTATTTCACTGCCATTCCATCCCCTGCTCTCAGACACAGAGCCTGTTGATGCTCTGCCTGACAGGGACAAACAGACAGCTCCCAGGTTTAGGGGAGCACTGTGTC